>NC_064863.1:76691998-76801998 GCF_024139225.1 Suncus etruscus
CCAAGAGTCAGCCCTGAACCTCATCTCATGTGCCCCAAAAACCTAGCAAAAAAGAAAAATCAAACAATAAAAACAAACAAACAAAAAGAATTGGCTATTTGAGTATTATTTGAGTTCTAAAGAAACTCTTTTTTCGCTTCCTCTTTCTCCATTTACACACATCTATAGATGTATATATAGTAATACATAGACTTAATATAGCTATAGGTAGGGGCCGAAGCACTGGCGCAAGTGGTAGGGTATTTGCCTTGCATGCAGTTGACCTAGGACAGACCTTGGTTTCATCCTCCGGCATCCCATATGGCCCCCCCAAGCCAGGAGCGATTTCTGAGCACATAGCCAGAAGTAACACCTCAGTGACACCGGGTGTGGCCCCAAAACCAATATATATACTAGTAATTCATTAATATACATAGTCTTAAATACTAAATATCCAATACACACTTAAATGTATTTAAATATATTTTAATTGAAGTATATTGATTTAAACTGCACTGAATAGTGAAGTTAGTCATTTATAATTTGGGGGCTAGAAAATAACACAAGAAAGTAAAAATAGGGATAGAGCTATAGTTACTCAACTATAGGACTCTTGCCTTGAGTGCAACTGAACTGAGTTCAATCCTGAGAACCACTTAGGGTCCCCCAACTGGGGTTCTGCCAGAAATTATTCTATAATGCAAATGCAGGAATAAACCCTGAGCACCACTAGGTATGGCCCCAAAACAAAAACAAACAGAAAAACAAAGAATATAAAAGCAAATTGGGTTCACTTTGTAGAGATGATCCCAAACTGCTTCCTTTTTTAAACTGAATCATACAGAGATAGGAAACTGCAGCTTAGAATGAGAATATATCCAATAGCAGAAGTTGCTTACTGTTATGATAATCACCATTATTGTCACTGACATTTTTGAGGAGAGGAAGAAATACTGATGGAATTTGGTCATAGTGAAAAAATAATTTCTTTATGTAATGTTATCCTCGGTATGTACAGGAAACTTTAGTACTTGTTTGTTGAAAGTTCCATTCAAACTTCCTCTCTGGGGTTGGGGAGAGTCTCAAAGGGCTGGAGTGCAATATTTATGTCCTGGCACCTCAAGGTTCTATAAGAACAGGGGTGGCACTAAAGGTCTGAGCATAGTCTCACCAAGCCTGGACTTCCACACTGAGTATCACTGGGAGAGAATGTTTTTTCTCTCTTTTTCTATTTAGTTTTTGGGTCATGCCTGGGAAAGTTCAGGGGTCACACCTGGCTCTGTATTCAGGAATTATTTTTGGTGGCACTAGTCTGGCCAGTTCAGGGACTAAACCTGGGCCAGGTAAATGCAAGGAAATGCCTTACCCACTGTGCTATATCTTCAGCCCTGTGAATGATTACAAAAAAATCAACTTATGGCTTTTATGAATTTGTTCCCTAGCACTACACATGGTCCTCCAAGCTCAAGAGAAGTGTCTACTGAGTGCAGAGTCTGGAGTAAAGCCCTAAGGACTGCCATGTGTGACCAAAAACAAAACACAGAAATTAACTTACCCAGAAATGTGCAAGAACATTAACTTCAAAAGTCTTTTCAATTTGAGGTTCTTGTGTAGCAAAAAAATCCGAGGGGTAGACAACACCAGCATTATTTACCAAGATACTAACATCTCCAACTTCTTCTTTCACCTTTAAAAATGAAATTATTTTTTATAAAGTCTGCTTACAAAGACTACTTAATAAATACGAGTTTTTCTAGCATATGGGGGGGAAGGGAATTCTGCAATTTTTGTGACAACACAGGAGAAAAACACTTTTTAACTTGTGTATTGCTTTGCCTGTGAGGCTACCAGTCAGAACTTTTCTTCTGCAATGTAGTCTCTTATTTTTTTAATTATAATATCTTTATTTAAAATACCGTGATTACAAACATGACTGTCGTTGGGTTTCAATCACAAAAAGAACATCCCCCTTCACCAGTACAACATTTCCACCACCAATGAGTGTAGTCTCTTGACTTTGTTCTATTGATTACAGCCAGGAGGTATTTGGCCAACAAAAACATAGCCAGCAACAAATAGGCATTTATTTTAAAAATATGATTTAAAAATTGTTTTTAAAAAGAGTTAGCTTCGGGGCTGGAGCGGTGGAGCTAGAGGTAAGGCGTCTCTGCCTTGCAAGCGCTAGCTTAGGACTGACTGTGGTTTGATCCCCCGGCATCCCATGTGATTCCCCACAAAGCCAGGAGCGATTTCTGAGTGCATAGCCAGAAGTAACCCCGGAGCGTCAACGGGTGTGGCCCCCCCCCAAAGAGTTAGCTTCATTGGCAAATGTAAGGACTGTAATTGGGAACAATGAAAAACCAATCACATTATTAAGTTGACCACAAGCATTATTTTTGTGTTCACTCAACTATCACCAACTTTATTGATTACCACTGATGTCCACAGGGTGGCAGTAGTCTTAGGAGTATTCTTAACAAGAATACTTGAAAACTTAGGGTTCTTTTAAGTTTTGGGGTAAAAACAGTAACTACATCTTATTATCTATTCTTTAAAATAAAACTTAGCTTCTACTCATAGAACTAAAATTATTTAGGTAGTGCTTGGGATGTGTAGAGGAGAGTAAGAGGGAATAAGTCAACAGAATAAGTAAACAGTTTTATCTGGACTTTACACTTTAGAAGATGTCACTATTTCATCATATTTAATTTTCATAAGAGCTGAGCAAATATTTTCTCATTCTCTCTCTCTTTTCTACTCTCTCCTCAGAAGTTCCAAATAAAACAAAGGAAAGAAAGGGAGTTGAGGGCCCTGTGAGATAGCACAGCGGCGTTTGCCTTGCAAGTAGCCAATCCAGAACCTAAGGTGGTTGGTTCAAATCCCAGTGTCCCATATGGTCCCCCGTGCCTGCTAGGAGCTATTTCTGAGCAGGCAGCTAGGAGTAACCCCTGAGCACCGCTGGGTGTGACCCAAAAACCAAAAAAAAAAAAAAAAAAAAAAAAAGGGAGTTGAGTAAAAAAAAAAAAACTCCGAGTAAGCCCAATTTAAAAATGAGATAGATGAATCACAGATGTCCCCACCTAGGACATGCGTAACTAATGATCCCATAGCGCTGAAATGGCTCATATCTGAGTCAAATAAAAGATTTAGACTCTGAACAAAAAGGAAGTTGGGGCAAAGGCCCCTCAACTCCTGTGTCGAACGTTGGTGCAGCTAAGTTTGAAGAGCATCAAGGCATAGGACGTGATTAAAATTCAACTATATGGCCCTTAATCAATGAATTTGTACATAAATTCACATAGACACTGATCAGAATAAGGACCTAAGTTATAGAGAAAAACTTGGCAATCTGTGATATTGAGTAATGAGAAGTGCCATAAAAGGAAAGAGACAGAGGAGGAAGAGAAAAATGTGAAATAACAGGGGAGAGAGGCCAAGAGGACTCAGGTGAATTAATGGTGTTAAGGAAGGACAGAACTAAATATCTAAATACAGAGTCAAAAACATTGAAATCACAAGACTTTAAGAATCAAACTTAAAAAGGTGCCTGTTATGACAGCAGGCTGGGAGGGGGGAAATACAGGATGCACATTTGGAACGTTGTTGAAGGGTGATCGACACTGGTGGTAGGATTGGTCCTGGAACACTGGATGCCTAAAACTCAATAACTCTGCAAATCAAGCTTTAATTAAAAATTAAAAAATATAAATTATTCTTTTATATGGCCCCCAATTTTCTTCAGACATTCCTGGTCATCCTTCATTCTTAGAAATGAAAACAAGCTGCAAGGTCAACTGTTTCAGTGACATATGCATGTCCTGATAGAAAAAAGTAGCTGCATCTAAGTCTCTGATAGTTGAGCTGGGAAGCTGACTCAAAGGATTGGAGCCTGAGGAGCCCCAGGTTCAACCCAAGCACTACAAAAATACTTTATTTTATTTTATTATTTTTGTTCATATGTAGTTTTTTTTTCCTACTGCAAAGTTGAGTTACAGTCATACACTGTACAACCTTCACCCAAGGATCAAGTGGGGTGTGACATCCAAAAACTGATTGTCTATGAAGCTCACCACAAAGAGTTAGAGAAATAATTATGTTAACAACTATCATGACAACGTTAATGAATGAGAGAAGTAGCTAACTGGGTAAGTACTCATCTGTGTGAGGGACAACCTTGTGCACAAGGTGTCGGCTGTTAACTGCAGCACCATCATGGCCATAGGCGTAATTCTGACAGTTCTAAGAAAGCCAGCTCCCAGAGGGAAACCCTGGGGAACCTGGGTGATTTAGCTCAGGTCTCATCCAGAACAGAGTATCTGTCTGAAACAACAGGCTAAGTGTTAAATTATTCCCTAGATCTAACTCTCCAAACAGAGGGGTTCTCAATTCTAGCTAAAGAGCATCATGGTATGGTCAGAGTCAAAATGACCCTGGGGTGAGGCCCAGGAATACGTATTTTAAAGACTTTCCCATGGTCCTTCTACTGTCCTATCCTTAAATCATTTAGTTCACAAGTACATGAGCAAAAATGAAGGGAAACCTCTTATAAAGGTGTCTCCCAGTGGTCTAGATAAGAGCATGCATCTGTGTACAAATAAAAGCCTGACCAGCGGGACTATCCAAGCTTGCCAACCCAGCACTCAGTCAATTGCTTCCAAACTGCAGTGTCCTCCAAGGTTTTGTCTTTAGATTGAGTGAGCAAGAAATGTGCTGATTCCTGGGCCTAGCTCTTCTCTACTAAAAAACAAGCACTGCCACTAAAAAACTCTTGGAGTGGAGGCCCAAATGCTCCGTTTCTAGTTCCTAGTTCTGGGCCTGCCATAAAAAAGCTACCCATGCAGCCACCCCCTCATGCTAACCACAAACTTTTGGGAAGGATGCACCACAAATAGGCTGACTGGAGACAAAGATCGATGTTTACCTTCTTGGCCGAGCTGTAGATGTCTTCTCGTTTGCTGCAGTCCACCACAAAGGTATGGACACTGGAACCAAGCTCCCGGCACTTAGCTGCGGTCTCCTCAACTCCATGCTGGGAACAGCAGCCAAAGGAGAGAAGACAAGACAGAGGAAAGTGGAGTTGGAATTTGAACTTCACTGTGCAATGAGGTCCTGAAACCATATTTTGGTTCCAGGCATGCTCTGCTTTCAGTACTTTAACTAGTTTCTTTGATTTGCTACTGAATTAATTATGTATTTATTTTTATTACAGTTTAAGTAACATGGCTACAATAATGTGAACATTTATTATACGTATGGGGTTGGGGATGGCTACATTTGCTAGTGCTTAGGTATCATTTCTGGTGGGTTTTTGGAAACCATATGCAGTGCTGGGGATCGAACTAGAATTGCATGTAAGGCAAGTACCTTATCTACTGTACTATGTTTCTGGACCTATAGTTTTCATGTAAGGTGACTGTACTCCCACCACCAAAAAGCCCCAAACTTTCCTCCACTGTCCTTATGTTACCACCAATTCAACTATTCTCTCTCCACCATAATTCCTTGGTAAACTCAGATTTGCAACTAGTGGCCAAGAGCTATTTTTTGTTTTGTTTTGTTTTTGGGTCACACTCGGCGGCACTCTGGGGTTAGTCCTGGCTCTGTGCTCAGAAATTACTCTTGACAGGCAATGGGAGACTATATGGGATGATGGGATTTGAACCACCATCTGTCCTGAATTGGCCACGTGCAAGGCAAAAGCCTAACCACTGTGCTATCTCTCCAGCCCCTGAAACAAGCTTTTAAAGAGAAGACAAATCTCTTAAAATACTAGTTTCACATTCATGAATTATATTCCTTGTGATAGATGAATGTGGGTATAAAACAAATCAAGTTTCAGGCCCGGAAAGAGCACAGTGGCGTTTGCCTTGCAAGCAGCCGATCCAGGACCAAAGGTGGTTGGTTCGAATCCCGGTGTCCCATATGGTCCCCTGTGCCTGCCAGGAGCTATTTCTGAGCAGACAGCCAGGAGTAACCCCTGAGCACTGCCGGGTGTGGCCCCAAACCCAAAACAAAAACAAAAACAAATCAAGTTTCAAAAAGCTTTCTGGGGCCAGAGCTTTAACACAGCAGAAAAGGCATTTACCTTGAATGTGCCCAATCCAGGTTTGATCCCTGGCATTCCACATGATCCCCTTAGCCTGCCAGGAGTGATTCCTGAGTGCAAATCTAGGAGTTATGCCTGTGCACAGCCAGGTATGGCCCCCAAACAAAAACAACAGAAAAGCTTTCTGTGATTTTTTTCCCCTGCCATTGAAAAAGGATTCATAGACATCAATTTTCTGGCTAAATATATATATATATGTATATATAATTATTTATATATTTATTAAGCTTTTATATTAAAGATATGCTTATATATATTCACTACTTTATTCACTCATCCCCACAATATTATTGACAGGTAGGATCTATTCACAATGCTTCCAGTTTTGTAGACACGAATTTGAAAGAAAGAGTTCTCTCCCCAGGGAACTGACTATGTAGGAGAAAGATACTTCAAGTATGATATCTAGGGTAAACCTCATGAAATTGCTTTTGCTTTGAAGTACAAGGTTGACTTTGCCAGAATACCGGTTAAGTACAGTAGTAGAGCTATGAATACAGAATTATGAAGTCAGGTGTATAATGCAAATCATTCAAAGAAATGCCTGAATTGTTATTTTTTGGGGGGAGTGATAGAGGAGGGTAGGTCACATCCACTGTTCAGGGCTTAGTTTTGGCTCTGCATTCAGGGATCATACCTGGAGGGGGTTGGGGACCATATTGGAGTCCTGGGGATTGAACCTGGATCAGCCATGTGCAAGGATAATGCCTACCTACTCTATTATTTCTCCATTCTCTCCAGTCCCTGAATTGGATCTTAAGTGTGAATAGAACAGGAGATAAAAGGGGAAGGGCATCCCAGATAGAGAGTCAGAAGTTGGCTGACTAAATTCAGAGCAGGCAGGAATTTGAATTAGAGGGCATTATACCTATACACTAAGCTAACAGGAAATGGGAGATTACTGATAAAAAAAACTATAGTTTCATTTGTGTTATACATGGATTCTTTATTTTTTGGTTTTTCGGGCCACACCCATTTGATGCTCAGGGGTTACTCCTGGCTAAGTACTCAGAAATTGCTCCTGGCTTGGGGGGGACCATATGGGACGCCGGGGGATCGGGATCGAACCGCGGTCCTTCCTTGGCTAGCGCTTGCAAGGCATACACCTTACCTCTAGCACCACCTCGCCGGCCTCGATTCTTTCTTTCTTTTTTTTTTTTTAATAATTTTTATTTTGATTATTCTTGCAAAGGTCTAAGAATTGACAGTGGAGGAAGACAGAAAAATAAGGCTTGAACTGTGACACAGAGGTGATGGTCTTATATGCAGCCTGGGTTCAATCACCACATAAAATTCCCCCAAGTTCCACACCCAGAATAATCCCTGAGTGTTGTGATTCAGGCAGTGATTAAAGATCAGATTACAGAGCCAGGAATAAGTCCTGAGTACTGCAAGATATGGTCCTAAAAACAAAAACTATAATGTAGAGTTTTTATTTTATTTTATCTTTTGGTTTCTGGGCCACACCCGGTGATGCTTAGGGGTTACTCCTGGCTATGTGCTCAGAAATTGCTCCTGGCATGGGGACTATATGGGACGCCAGGGATTGAACCCAGGTTCATCCTGGGTCAGCTGTGTGCAAGGCAAACGCCCTACCGCTGTGCTACCACTTTGGCCTGAGTTTTTATTTTATTTATTAAATTATTTGAGACATACACCTAGAGGTGCTCAGGGTATCATTCAGTGCTAGTATAGTATGTACTCTGGTCCTTTGAATTCTTTTTCTGGCACTTTGTTTTAATAGGGAATGCTACATCAATTTGCTTCCTGCATGCAGAACATTAACCTATACTTTCAATTTAAGGATATGTGCAAGAAAATTCTTTAAATGTCTATGAGAGACAAGATCAGCAGGAGTTGGTGATTGGAAGAAAGGAGAATGAACACAAGCTAACATTCAGGTTTTTAGTTTGGGGAACTGGAAACCTGGTAGTGAAAAATATTAGATGAAGAGTCCAAGGAGACAAAGGATAATAAGCACAATCTAGGTCAGTGATTCAGGATTGAACCACAGGGTTCTGGTTTTGTGTGTGTGTGTGTGTGTGTGTGTGTGTGTGTGTGTGTGTCTATATTGACTTTTTTGTTAGCTTACTTTTGAAATTAGAAATTTATAATTTTATTAATTTTTATTTATTTATTTTATTAATTACCAACCCTTTGCTGTTATTGTTGTTGTAATGACCAAATTTTGTAGCTTTTGATTTTAAGAGAATATCCCCCAAAAGATATGCTGGATTGCAGTCTAATCTGTGAGTTTTTTTTTTTGTTTTGTTTTGTTTTTTTTTTTTTTGGTTTTTGGGCCACACCTGGCAGTGCTCAGGGGTTACTCCTGGCTGTCTGCTCAGAAATAGCTCCTGGCAGGCACGGGGGACCATATGGGACACCGGGATTTGAACCAACCACCTTTGGTCCTGGATCGGCTGCTTGCAAGGCAAACGCCACTGTGCTATCTCTCTGGGCCCTAATCTGTGAGTTTTGTAGGCCTAGAAATGATTGTCAGTCAATGCACATGTAGACAAAGCACATGTACTTATAAGAAAAGAAAACTTACTGTATGGACCCACCAAGAGAATGGTACAACAGAACTAGTGTGCAAATTCACTAGCAAACAGCAATTACTTCTGGAAAAAGAAGCAACTATAGGAAGAACTGGCAGTGTGTAGACTGACCTTTCGTTGCAGTGAAAGGAAACAGAACTTTTTCTTTTACTGAAATCTTTTACCCAAACGGTACACTACTCTGATGAAGAGTCCTTACTCCACTGATTTATCAAAATGCTGTAAATGATCCTATATACCTTTTCAGACCTAATAGAGCACTTTCTTTCAATGTGATACAACACATTCTTTGCATGCAGGAGACCTGGGTTCAATCTCGAGGATCAAATGTGCTCCCCTAAGGGAGTGAGACCTAAGTACCAAGTTCGTTTGAGCTCCTGAGCAATGCTGGATGTGGCCTATTTCTCCCTCTTCCCAAACAGTGGTATTGGGTGGGAAAATAACTTAGTACTCTAAAAAACAAAAAACATTAACACAACTGTAGAGATGCTAACTTCAATTATAAAAAATTTTTAAATGTATTTATTAACTTCATACACATTCTCATATTCATACGTACCTTGCCATCCACAGAATCATGCTCACTTACACACATTTACACATATACACTCATACGCACACACATACACTTTCATATACTGAGCTATCCTTTAGTTATCATAGAGGATTGATCCCGGAACCCCTCACAGACACTAAAATTGGCAGACGCTTAAGTCTTTTACATAAAAAAATGACAGTGTTTGCTATTTAGTCTACACACATTTTCTTGCATACTTTACATCAGCTCTAGATCACTAAGAATACTGAACACAATATAAGCACATAACAGTTTTACAGTACTGGTCAGGGAGACAGGATCATACAAAAAGTCTTTACATGTTTGGTCTAGATCAACTGTGATAGGCCTAAGTCTCTGGCTTCTGTATTTGATGCAGGTTGTTCAGTTTCTGAATCCAGCAACACACAGACCAACTGTATACTGAAGAAAAACCTCAAATCTGATAAATGATAAACACAAATGAGTAACAAAGATAGTAAGTGAAATAGATTTAGAAACAGAAAGTCGAACTGATGGCCAGGAATGGAGGAAAAAGAAATGGGAAGTTGTAATCTAACAGACATAAAGTTTCAACATGGGAAGATGAAGTAATCTATTGAAAGCATTGTGACTTCAAACTGCTGTCCTTCTCTCTAGATCAGTTCTGTCCCACAGATATACAATGTACATGTAATTACAGGTTTTCTTTGGCCACATTAAAAATATACTATAACTTACAGTATATTTCATTTATTTTGATGTGTCCAAAGTATTATTTCAGTATGCAAGACCTATACAAGTATTAGTGAGAACATCTGAGTACTTCTACCTACAACACATTGCAATCCAGAAGAGTCACATAGCAACTGCTGAACGAAGTTACAAGTGACCAAATGGATGGGACAGTGTAGAGCTAGATCTTTCTTCACTTCTTTCCTGCCAATCATCTGAACCAGGGTCTCTGCATCTGCTGTCTGCAGAGATAAGTACAGGTCTTCTTGCATCCTCCATATCCTCTGGGTGGACTCCATCATCTTCATCTCAGGGAGGTGAGTAAAAGATCAATATCTCCAGGATCCGGATCTCCAATATCTCTATCTGATCCCTCCCCCCCCACACCTATTGCAGGTCATGTTGCTCTTTTTGGTATCACTATCAACGATTACACTTCTTAATTATTTATAATATTTATATATAAATATGTAAATGTATATGTTATATTGTATATAATACATAATAATATAATATAAATAATATATTCATATATAATATCGAATATACTATCTAATATTATATATTGTAATATTTCTGATAGTGACAATTCATGCTATAAATTTTATATCAGCCCAGGGTCAGGATTTTTTTTGTTTGTTTGTTTTGTTTTTTTGGGTCACACCCAGCAGCGCTTAGGGGTTCCTCCTGGCTCTATGCCCAGAAATCACTCCTGGCAGGCTCGGGGGACCATATGGCATGCCGGGATTCGAACTGCCGTCCTTCTGCATGCAAAGCAAATGCCCTATCCTCCATACTATCTCTCCAGCCCCAGGATCAGGGTTTGATTCTGTTTGTTTTGGGATCATATCTGGCAGGGTTCAGAGCTTACTGCTAGCTCTCTGTTCAAGGGTCACTCCTGGTGGTCAGGGACCAAAGTTTGGTGCTTGACCGGCATGCCAGTGACCCCCTAAGCAGCAAGAGGAATAATCCTTGAGGACAGAGCTGGGGACAGCACCAGAGCAATGCTGGATGTGGCTCATAATGCCCCTTCCAAATAAAACAAGAAAATTTCACAATCACTCAGAAGTACATATTTGATGTGTGTCTTGTTTATTGTCCTTTTTGGTTTATTCTTTGTATGTCTTTTCCTGCTCTATAACTTCTGCTCTGCCTTATAACAATACCTGGTCTATAGGAGTGCTCAATAAATATCCGTAGAATATTTAGACCAGAGAAAATGGTGTATAAACTAGCAACAGGCACTGGGCTACTCTGCACATTTCAAATTTTAGCTTATGCTTCACTTTGTGAAGAAATATAAACTAGGCATAAAGTTAGATACTAACAATGATAGATGATATACTGAACACTTTTTTTGTTTTGTTTTGCTTTGGTTTTGGTTTTCAGACTACACCTGGTAATGCGTAGGAAGCACTCTCAGTGGATAGGGGACTCTCTGAGCTGCAAGGGATTGAACCCAGGATGGCTGTGTACACATTAAACGTCCTACCAGTTGGGCTGTTCCCTTGATCCAGGTGTGTTAAATGCGTTGTGTGCTTTATTTGGTATATTTTCCCCATTCCTCTGGGGCTAGTTTATTTTCTTTTTCTTTTTAGTTACTCCTGGCTCTGCGCTCAGAAATAGCTCCTGATAGGCTCAGGGGACAAACACCCTACCGCTGTGCTCTCTCTCCAACCCCATATTCTTTTATTTTTCTTTAAGAAAAGAAGGAACTTAAAACTTGAGGAAGTCACCCACGAAGCTGAAAAAGGAGGGGATGCCATGAAAAAGAGCCCCGAACCATCCATCCTGCTGGCTGAGCACAGCCTCTGTCTTTCACTGGGCTGCTGTTAATTAAGCATTTCTTTTCCCATTTGGACCAAGTAGGCACACTTATTCCTGTTTGCTCCCAAGGCTTTAGTAGCAAGCAAGGAATTCAAAGCAAGTATTTGGTTGATTGCTAAATCAATCATCCATTCAACATTATCTCCAATCTAACATCACATGCCCTGAGCTTTATTTGGCTCCTTTGGGTGTTGACTGATCTCCCTGGGGGTGGGATTCAGTCCCTGGGTGTCTTTCAGGAGCTTCCTCTGCCTGAACAAATGGAAGGTCAGCAAAGCTGCCTCTTTTGTTTAAACTTATACCTATTTTGGTAAAACCACAGACTCTGTGATCACTTAAGGGAGCAAAATAATGTCCTAGGTTGGGTATGATTTTTAAAAGTCACTTATCTCAGTAACTGTGAGTAGGATTTGTTTTGTTTTGTTTTTGGGTCACACCCAGCAACGCTCAGTGGTTCCTCCTGGCTCCAAGCTCAGAAATTACTCCTGGCAGGCTCGGGGGAACCATATGGGATGCCGGGATTCGAACCACTGCCCTTCTGCATGCAAGGCAAACAAACACCTTACCTCCATGCTATCTCTCCGGCCCTAGGATTTTTTTTCTTAATAGCCACTGCTCTCAATATATAAGCAGAAACTAACTATTATGTTTTCTTTATGACTATGATAGCAAGTCGGGGAAGCCAGGTGCAGGAGGACAACACAGCTGTTTTTCTTTTTTTGTTTGTTTGTTTGTTTGTTTTTTTGGTTTTTGGGCCACACCCGGCGATGCTCAGGGGTTACTCCTGGCTGTGTGCTCAGAAATAGCTCCTGGCAGGCACGGGGGCCATATGGGACACCGGGACTCGAACCAACCACCTTTGGTCCTGGATCGGCTGCTTGCAAGGCAAACACCGCTGTGCTATCTCTCCGGGCCCACACAGCTGTTTTTCAAGACAAGAGTGAACATTTCTATGCAATGTCCAATGAGTGATGGACCATTGAAGCTGAGAAGTCTGCTTAAGTCCGGGTCTGATTAGCAGAAGATTATAAATACCTACTTTTTTGTTTCTTGCATCTCTCAAAGCGCATGCAAACGCAATACTCGAGCTAGTGATAGATTTGCTGCCATGCAGAAGAGGAGCTCACAGACGGACGAGGGATGGCAGGAGCCGAAAAGGAGCGGGTATACCGTTACCTTGTTGATGTCCCACAGAACCAGCTTGCTTCCGAGTTTGGCAAACTCATAGGCGGTCAGCCTGCCAATGCCATGCCCAGCGCCAGTAATCAAGGCGATCTCTCCGGCCACCGACTTTCTCTTCTTGGGAATGAGAAGCTTCAGGAGCGACTCCAGGTAGCAGAGGAGGAGAAAGGGGAATAGCAGGAAAGAGTAGAGGAAGAAAAGCATCGCGGCTGTGCTGCGGGGGGCACCGTAGCGGGCAGCCGAGTCCCCAGGCCCTCCGCGGAGCGCAGCGCCCAGCGGTGCAAGCTTGAAAAGCAGCGCAGGTGCGCGCGCAGAGCGCAGCCGACGCTCAGAACCTCTGGGTTTCCGCGGGCAGCGGAGGGCAGCGCCGCATCTGGCGCGCCGAGGGGAGGAGTCAGGGGAGGGAGGGCGGAGTCGTTATGGGAGTGGCCGGACAGCGCGTTCCCATTGGCTGGCGCTGCAATGGGGCGGAGCTTCGAGGGACAAGAGTCCGTCCCGCCCCGCCCAAGTCCCCAGCACTTCTGCAGGACCCGGGAGCGCTCTGGGGCAATGATCTCGCATTGGGTCGAGTTTGCTTGGTTTGCTTGGCACAAGGTCCGGCCAGGGTTCGGTCCTGGCCCCTTTGAGGGTTCCCGAAGCCCCACCGAAAGGGATCCGTGAGTGCACACCCGGATTTGTGACTCAAACCCCTAAAACCAAACAAAGCAACAGCAAAACCCGGAGATAGAATCGTCTTGCCTAAAAGTGTTTCCTTTGGAGTTTAGTTAGTAGTCTACGTATGTGAAGGTCTAATAGGTAACGGGTGATTTCAAAGAAAAGTCTGCTAAAGTGTGGTCACTGGAAAAGAAGATTCCACGCCTGTCTTTGCATTCAAAGGTCAATTACAATACATGAATATTTATTTTTTTTCAACTTGGTTGTTCACAGTGATTAAATCGGGGCTTTGGAATATCTGCCGAGAAGATAACTAATGATCATCGTTTTTTTTTAATTATTATCTTTATTTAAACACCGTGATTACAAACATGATTATAGTTGTATGATTACAGTCATGTAAAGAACACCCCCCTTCACCAGTGCAAGATTCCCACCACCAATTTCCTAGATCTCCCTCCTCCCCACCCACCCACACCTGTACTCAAGACAGGCTTTCTACTTCCCTCATTCATTCACATTGTTATGATAGTTTTCAGTGTAGTCATCTCTCCAACTGCACTCGTCACTCTATGTGATGAGCTTCATGTCATGAGCTGCACCTACCAGCCCTCATCTCTCTTGTCTCTGAGATACTGTTAAAATGTCTTTCATTTTTCTTAAAGCCCATAGATGAGTGAAACCATTCTGCGTCTTTCTCTCTTCCTCTGACTTACTTCACTCAGCATAATAGATTCCATGTACATCCATGTATAGGAAAATTTCATGACTTCATCTCTCCTGACGGTGGCATAGTATTCCATTGTGTATATGTACCACAGTTTCTTTAGCCACTCATCTGTTGAAGGGCATCTTGGTTGTTTCCAGAGTCTGGCTATTGTAAATAGCGCTGCAATGAATATAGGAGTAAGGAAGGGATTTTTGTATTGTATTTTTGTGTTCCTCGAGTATATTCCTAGGAGTGGTATAGCTGGATCGTATGGTAGCTCAATTTCCAGTTTGTGAAGGAATCTCCATATCACTTTCCATAAAGGTTGTACTAGACGGCATTCCCACCAGCAGTGAAAAAGAGTTCCTTTCTCTCCACATCCCCGCCAGCACTGCTTGTTTTCCTTTTTTGTGATGTGTGCCAATCTCAGTGGCGTGAGGTGGTACCTCATAGTAGTTTTGATTTGCATCTCCCTGACGATTAGTGATGTTGAGCATCTTTTCATGTGCCTTTTGGCCATTTGCCTTTCTTCTTTTTCAAAGTGTCTGTTCATTTCTTCTCCCCATTTTTTGATGGGGTTAGTTGTTTTTTTCTTGTATAGTTCTGTCAGTACCTTGTAAATTTTGGATATTAGCCCTTTATCTGATGAGTATTGGTTGAATAATTTCTCCCACGCAGTGGGTGGCCTTTGTATTCTGGGCACTATTTCCTTTGAGATGCAGAAGCTTCTCAGCTTAATATAGTCCCATCTGTTTATCTCTGCTTCCACTTGTGTGGAAAGTGCTGTCTCTCCTCCTTAAAGATGCCTTTAGTCTCAATGTCCTGGAGTGTTTCACCTACATGTTGTTTTATATACCTTATAGTTTCAGATCTGATATCAAGGTCTTTAATCCATTTGGATTTTACCTTTGTACATCGTGTTAGCTGGGGGTCTGAGTTCGCTTTTTTGCAAGTGGCTAACCAGTTGTGCCAACACCACTTGTTGAAGAGGCTTTCCTTGCTCCATTTAGGATTTCTTGCTCCTTTATCAAAAACTAGGTGGTTATATGTCTGAGAAACCTTCTCTGAGTACTCAAGCCTATTCCACTGATCTGAGGGTCTGTCTTTATTCCAATACCATGCTGTTTTTATAACTATTGCTTTGTAATACAGCTTAAAATTGGGGAAAGTAATGCCTCCCATATTCCTTTTCCCAAGGAGTGCTTTAGCTATTCTAGGTTGTTTATTGTTCCAGATGAATTTCAGAAGTATTTGATCCAATGATCATCTTTTATAGTAAGGAAGATTAAAAAATATTGAAGTTTGCAAATAGCTCCTACTTGCGTCCATTTGACCTTAGTAGCTCCACTTTGGTTACAGTTGATGGCTGGATAATGACAGGCCCTAAAAGTAGAACTCTGTGACACTCCTTACAATTTTGAATTCCAGCTGAATCTCTTTCTCAGCCTCCAAGTTTACAATACTGCAAATGTTTGTATAGTAGTTTCCAGTGTCTAGACCATTCCCCAACAGAGATGATCTAGCTTGATTTAAAATAAAAGAAAGAAAAGAAAAAACACCCAAAAAACTGGGATGGTGTAGTGAAGAAAAGTAATTACACTACTAGTTTATTAAAGCAGTAACTCTTTAGAGTGACTATTGAAAGTTCCCACAGGAAATAAAATTGTAACTCTGTGTGGCACCTGGTGTTTGTCAAACTTTTAACGTTTTAGAAAAAATACTGAGTGTTTGTGTGTCTGCATGCAAACTCAAGCTTCCATATAGCTGACCTCTATCTATGTGCTGACTCTTCAATTTTATATTTCATTCTACTAAAAAACTAGTTGTATTTACTAGTTGTGACACAGAATCTATTATGCTGAGTGAAATAAGTCAGAGAGAGAGAGAGAGAGAGAGAGAGAGAGAGAGAGAGAGAGAAACGCAGAATGGTCTCACTTATCTATGGGTTTTAAGAAAAATGAAAGATATTCTTGCAATAATAATTTTCAGACACAAAAGAGAAAAGAGCTGGAAGTTCCAGCTCACCTCAGGAAGCTCACCACAAAGAGTGATGAGTTTAGTTAGAGAAATAACTACATTTTAAACTGTCCTAATATTGAGAATGTACGAGGGAAATGGAGAGCCTGTTTAGAGTACAGGCGGGAGTCGGGTGGGGAGGAGGGAGATTTGGGACATTGGTGATGGGAAAGTTGCACTGGTGATGGGTGGTGTTCTTTACATTACTGAAACCCAAACACAATCATGTATGTAATCAAGGTGTTCAAATTAAAAAACAAATGTTGGTCCAAAAAAAAAATATTTCACCATGAAAAAAAGTCATTCATGATGGGTTTCAGGAATACAATGTTTTAACACCAGACCTTTTACCAGTAAGAACTGGGGGGTTTTTATTTGCTTGTTTTGATTTTATTTTGGTTTTGGGTCACGGCTGGCATGCTCAGGATTTATTCTTGGCTCTTTACTCAGGAATTAACTGCTGGTGGCGCTCAGAGGACCACATAGGATGCTAGGGATCAAACCTTGGTAGGCCGTGAGCATCATAAAATGGGGAAGAAGAAATGAACAGACACTTTCTTAAAAAAGAAATACTAATGGCCAAAAGGCACATGAAAAAAAAATGGTCCACATCCTTAAATCATCAGGGAAATAAAAATTAAAACAACTATGAGGTACTATCTCATGCCACAGAGACTGGCACACGTCCCAAAGAATAAGAAAAGTCAATCAGTCAATGCTGGTGGGTCTGTAAAGAGAAAGGAACTCTCATTCGCTGCTGGTGGGAATGCTGTCTAATCCAGCCTTTATAAAACTGGATTAGTTTTGACTCACTAAGTTGAACAGGTTCTAATGACCTATAAAGTAGCCAGGTTAGGGCAGACATTGCTAAATTTAACTTATCCAAACAAATTCCATGAATTGTGTAATTGTCATATAACTAGTACTCTTCAGGATTGGTGTGAATTATATAAGGCTCACTGGAACTCTCTGTGAATTATCATTCATACTAATATAATTATATGTGAAGACTTTTCTGAGTAATTATTAGTTTTTGATTTGGAAAGTTTAAATGTTTTATTTATGGGGTAGAGTATCTCATTTCATGATGCCTTCCTAGTGGTTCTAATATCAAGTTTAAAAAGGTAAGGATTTTTCTTGTGGTTATTATTTGGTGATTTTTGCTGTTGTTGTTGTTGTTGCTGCTGGGTGCTTTTTCTTTATTTGATAGTTGTTTTTTTTTTTTAATTCTTAGAACGTTTCACGAATTTGTGTGTCATTCTTGTTTAGGGGCCATGCTAATCTTCTCTGTATCATTCCAATTTTAGTATATGTGCTGCCGAAGCAAGCACTATTGTTTTTTTATTGTTGTTTTTACTGTTGTTTGTTGGGTTTTTATTTGTTATGTTTTTTTTTTTTGTCTTCTTCCATCAGAACCACACAACTTGAATCATATTGTTCTGTCTCATGAATTGAGGGGGTAAATAAAAATGAATGGTACCAGAACCAAACAGCCGTATAAGCATTGAATGGAAATAAAAATGATCAGATTTAAACACCAAACCCAATGTCAACAACAACACAATCGATATCCTATCTACAACAAGCTATACACAGAGGAGAACAGTTATATTAGCAAAGGAGGGAGATATGGAGCACATGCTGGAAAAAGAAGGTGGAGGGAGGACAACCCTGGTGGTGGGAATGGCCCATATTCATTGTCACTATGTACCTTAAATATTACTGTGAAAGATTTGTTACTCACTTTTGATCACAATAAAAATTATTAAAAAAAAAAAGGTAAGGATTTGGGGCCAGAGATAATACATTAAACAGGGCACTTACTTTGGTCATGGTCAGCAGGTTTGACCTTCAGCTTCCAAATGGTCCCTGAGTAATTTCTGAATGCAGAGCCAGAAGTAATGTCTGAGCATGCACGGTATGGCCCAATCCCCCATCCTCATCCCCCCCAAAAATGTAAGAAGACATTGTTCTGCAATGAGCAATTATTCTTGTAGGGCATAAAGCTTAATCTTCTCATACATACATACACACTTCACTTCATCTTTTCAATAACCCTAAGCAATAGATTGAATTGAGATATCATAAAGAGGAATAAAGGAAGGATTAAGAGATTTGAAGGACTAAGACATCTGTTGAGGTCATAGAATAAAAGGTAGAGCTGAACTTAAATATAGGCAATTAACACTATGCTTGAGTGCTTCCTTAGTGGAGAGAAGAAAAGCTAAGCCAAACCAGGTCTTTCACATTTTATTTAAGGTACACAGTGACAGTTATTTCTGCCAATTTTTTTTAAAAACTATTGATCTCAGTACTGTCATCTGAAAAATGAGTTATTGTAGCTCGGTTGTATAAATGATAGAGGGCATCTCATACACAAAAATACTTAATGAATGATAGTTACTGCAATATGTAAAGAAATACAAGCAAGCTTGATGTCAAATGCAGATGGCCTCAGAATAAAAGGTCATTATACTCAGTAGTTTCACAAGTCAGGAAATTGCTTCACTAACGCACCTCATCCCTGCCTCCAACACTTAACTTGTCAATTGTAGACATAGATGTTCTACAGTAACAGCTAAAGATGCAGCTGACTTATTTCTCCCTGGCTACTCTCTTCCTTATGTTTATTGCTCGTATAATACTATCACAATCTTAATGACTTTCATAAAATAATATTTAGAATGTTATACTTTTTTTGGCCTTGATTCAAAATATGTAACTGAAATAAGACAATTTTAGCTTTCCATGTTGTTGCTGTCCACATCTACTTCCCAACCCGTGCTCTCTGCAAATTTACCAGTCTATTGTCAGAGGGATTGTACTTACTTTCCATTTTGTAACTGGAACTGTAATTTTCTTCTATTTTGTACTATTTCCTTTGATCTACTTTTTTTTTTTTTTTTTTTTGGTTTTTGGGCCACACCCGGTAACGCTCAGGGGTTACTCCTGGCTATGCGCTCAGAAGTTGCTCCTGGCTTGGGGGACCATATGGGACACTGGGGGATCGAACCGCGGTCCGTCCAAGGCTAGCGCAGGCAAGGCAAGCGCACCTTACCTTTAGCGCCACCGCCCGGCCCCCCTTTGATCTACTTTTAAGTAAAATTGTTTTATTTAGAAAAAATATGAGATTATGTTAAGAGAAAGTGAGCATATGAGAGAGACAGGAAGAGAGAGGGGAGAGGAGAGAAAGAGGAGAGATGAAATAGAGAGAGAAAAAGAGAGAGCGCGCAAAAAGAGGAATCTCCAGAGTGGGGATGAAACTTAAGGCTGTCAGTTCTTGGCTTGAAAGTTGAAAGCTAACAAATAGTAGTTAAATTTTTGTGGCTGAATATCACCCTTCCTTGGTGCCATAGACATAGCAGGAGAAACTGGTAAATGGTAACATGCTTTGTCTTTGGAACTGGCTGTCCCTGAAGTCAAAGAGAGCGTATGTCAAAGTAAAAATCCTGAAGTTTCCTCATCTCTAAAATATTGACAACTTCCTTATAGGATGAGAATTTCTTTCAGAAAGATTAGAGCATTTATAAAATGTTTAGAGACAAAGAGTGGAGCTGGTTGCTGCTGTGTGCTCTGAAGTATATCAGGCAGACATTCTGTACTACCTTCTCAACTCTACTGTGTCATGGATCTTGATCCTCCTTGCACATAGCTCCCTAGGGGCACTCCTCAGAGGTGAGCTGTCCCAACCGCAAAGGGTGGATCCAGAGGACCGTGACCATTCTGCTTTGCTTTGCAGCCACAGGCATCTTAGCCAATGAGCCCCACCATAACATGTAGAAAAAAAACACACTACAAGAATGACAATGGAGAAATAATGCAGGCCAACACCATGCATAAAGAATGAAGATGGCAGCTCTGATGACTCAAAAAGTACCAACCACCTAGGTAGCCTCTCAGATAAAGAGTTTAGAGAAGAACTATGGAGGATGTTCATAGAACTCAAAGAAAGCATAGATAGAGCTGAACAGATCACAAAGATAGAAATCAGTAAACTCCAATCTGAAACAGCAGGGCTGAAATTCTTTTCTTTTTCTTTTTCTTTTTCTTCTTCGTTTTTGAGTCACACTCGGCAGCACTCAGGGGCCACTCCTGGCTCTACTCTCAGAAATCGTCCCCGGCAGGCTCGGGCAAGGCAAATACCCAACCGCTATGCTATCTCTCTGGCCCCAGGGTTGAAAAAATTTTTTTTTGTTTGTTTGTTTTTGAGGCCACACCCGTTTGATGCTCAGGGGTTACTCCTGACGAAGCACTTAGAAATTGCCCCTGGCTTGGGGGAACCATATGGGACTCCAGGGGATTGAACCACGGTCCTTCCTTGGCTAGCGCTTGCAAGGTGGACACCTTACCTCTAGCGCCAATCTTACCGGCCCCAGGGCTGAAATTCTTGATAGGTGAAATGAAAACTTCAATGAAAAGCCTCTCAACACCAGCTGAGGACAGAATCAGTGATCTGGAAGATGAGATGCAGAATAACTCCATCCAGGAGAAGAGATTGGAAAAGAACCTTAAAGCAAATGATCTGACAATGAAAACATTACTCAAAGAATGTGAACAGATAAAAATTGAACTCTTTGATAAATTCAACAGAAGCAACATTAGAATTATTGGAGTCCCAGAGACCTAGGAAGAAAATTGCCAGGAAGGGGCCAGAGCAGTGAAGTAAGTTGTAGGGCACTTGCTTTGCACATGTTAACCTTGGACAGACCACGGTTCAATCCTCTCATGTCCCATATAATCCCCCAAGCCAGGGGCAATTTCTGAGCACATAGCCAAGAGTAAGCCCGGAGTGTCACCTGGTGTGGCCCCAAAACAAAACAAAAAAATGGCCAGGAAGAATCAACAGTCAAGAACATCATTACAGAGAAACCCCCAGATCTAAAGATGGCATGCAACTAAATCCTGTATGCCTAAAGAGTACCAGAAAAAAGAGAACCAAGTAGAAGCACCCCAAGACACATTCTAGTCATGGAGTTGAATCCCATAGGGATATAATGCCGAAGGCATCAAGATCAAAGGGGGGAAATTACATTTGAAGTAGTATCCTTAAGATTTACAGCAGACCTGTCACAAGAAATCTTCAAGGTCAGAAGGCAATCGTGGGATGTGGTGACAAAAATCAATGAAATGAATGCTTCAACTAGAACACTGTATCCAGCCAGACTCATGTTTAGGTTTGAAGGAAGTATACATAGCTTCACAGATCAACAACAGCTCAAAAACTTTACAGACTCAAAACCAGCCTTAAAAGAAAAACTAAAAAGTCTACTTTAAGACAAGACAGACAGGGCCTGGAGAGATAGCACTGTGGCGTTTGCCTTGCAAGCAGCCAATCCAGGACCAAAGGTGGTTGGTTCGAATCCTGGTGTCCCATATGGTCCCCGTGCCTGCCAGGAGCTATTTCTGAGCAGACAGCCAGGAGTAAGCCCTGAGCATCGCCGGGTGTGGCCCAAAAACCAAAAAAAAAAAAAAAAAAAAAAAAAAAAGGACAAGACAGACCAACAGACACACCAAATTTCTACACAAAGATGACACTAAATCCCATGACAATTATCTCTCTCAATGTCAATGAACTAAATGCACCTGCTAATGAACACAAAGTGACAAAAACAGATAAAAAGTCTGAATCCAACATTCTGCTGCCTACAAGAAATACACCTGAATAGTCAGAACAAGCATAGACTCAAAATAAAAGGCGGGAGGACAATAATCGAAGCAAAAACTCTCTTATAAAGGTTGGAGTGGCCATATTAATATCAGATAACACAAACTTTATACTCAGAAAAGTTATAAGGGACAAAGATGGAAGTTTTGTACTAATCAAAGGACATGTACAACAGGAAGATATCACACTCCTAAACATACATGCATCCAATGAAGGACCAGCAAAATATTTAATACAATACTGACAAATCTGAAAAAAGATATCAATAACAACACTGATCTGCCACTCCTTGATAGGTCAACCATACTGTAACCCAACAAGAATATATTAGTTCTGAAAAGAAAAATGGAAGAAAGTGGACTAGTAGAATAATACAAGGTACTCCATCCCCAGAAAACTGGATACACATTCTTCTCCAATGCACATGGGTCATTGTCCAGGATAGACCACAAGCTGGATAATAAGACATATCTACCTAAAGCAAAGAGGATAAAAATTATAAAGACTACCTTCTCAGATCACAAGGCACTAAAATTAGAAGTGAACTACAAAGGAACCCAGAAGAAAAACTTTAACACCTAGAAATTAAACAGCTCACTACTGAACAAACAGTGTTTCAGAGATGAAATAAAAGAGAAAAATTAAAACATTCTTTCTGGAAACAAATGACAATAAAGACATAAATTACCAGAATTTATGGGACACAGCAAACACGGTGCTAAGAGGAAAATTTATAGCTCTAAAAACACAAATTAGAAAGGAAGAATGGGCCTACATAAAAAGCTTAATGACACAGCTTATAAAATTAGAAAGTAATCAACAAAAGCAACCAAAAATAGGTAGGCAGAAGGAAATAACAATGCTTAGAGAAGAAATCAGTAGAGTGGAAATAAAAAAAGTCAACAACACAAAAGATCAACGAAAGCAAAAGTCAGTTCTTTGAAAAAAATAAACAAGATTGATAAACCACTAGCAAAATTCACGAAGAAATAAAGAGAGAGAAAATTAATAAACCTGATTAGAAATGAAAAGGGGGAGATCACTACAGATACTGCAGAGATTCAAAGGGTAATCAGAGACTACTTTGAAAAACGCTATGCCATGAAATATAAGAACCTGGAAGAAATGGACAAATTCTTGGACTGTTATAATCTTCCACAATTAAACCAGAATGATATAGCATATCTAAACAGACCCATCACTACTGAGGAAATTAAAAGAATAATCAAAGTCTTCCCAAAAACAAAGGCCCAGGTTCCAGATGGATTCACTGATGATTTCTTTCAAACCTTTCTAGAGGAACTACTACCAATCTTTTTCAGGTTCTTTCATGAAATTGAAAAATTATGAACACTCTCAAATAGTTTTTATGAATCTAACATCACTTTTATACCAAAACCAGAGAGATGCTGCAAAAAATGAAAGAAAACTACAGACCAATATCCCTGATGAACACAGATGTAAAGATCCTCAACAAAATTTTGGCAAATAGGATCCAATGCCTCATCAAGAAGGTCATACACCACGACCAAGTAGGATTCATTCCAGTAATGCAAGGGTGGTTTAATATACATAAATCAATCAACATAATACACCATATCAATGAGAAGAAAAATGAAAACCAGATGATCATATCAATAGATGCAAAGAAAGCATTAAATAAGGTCCAATACCCATTCCTTTTTTTTTTAAATTTTTATTTCAATCATATTGGCTTACATATCTTTCACAGTAGTATTTTAGGTACATATTAACATTGAATCAGGAGAATACCCATCACCAATTTTTTTTTTTTTTTGGTTTTTGGGCCACACCCGGCTATGCTCAGGGGTTACTTCTGGCTGTCTGCTCAGAAATAGCTCCTGGCAGGCATGGGGGACCATATGGGACACTGGGATTCGAACCGACCACCTTTGGTCCTGGATAGGCTGCTTGCAAAGCAAACGCCGCTGTGCTATCTCTCCGGGCCTGCCATCACCAAATTTGTTCTCCCCCCATCCTCGTTCTCTTTGTGCAACAATATCCCCCCATTACCCCCTGAGCTGCTAGAGTAGGTGGTCCCCTCTTTGTCTAGCTTGCTATTAGTGATCATATATATGTTTGGTCCTATACCCTCCCTTGTTTCCCCTCTATTTGAGAGGTGGAGCTCGATAATTCGAGTTATGTGGTTTTGTTTGAAGGAAAGAAAAGCAATAGAATTGAGTAAAAAATAAGAAAAAATAAATAAAATAAAACAAAATAAATTAAATCAAATAAGCTGAACATGGTGGAGTCCTTCTAGAGGCTTTCAACCTCAGTTTGAGCGAGGACATGAAAAAGGTAATTGAAACACCACATCAATACAGAAAGAAATATCAAATTAAATATCCAGTGAGCAATACAGCAATAAAGACAAGCACCACTCAATAGTCTTGGTTCTGAAATCAAACCATGCTGGAGTACAAAAAGAAAGAAAAAGATAAAATAAAATAAAATAAAATAAAATTGGAGACATCAATTTCAATATCTACACGAAAATAAAGATGTCAATAAAAATCAATCAATCAATAAATTTATATGTGGAAAAATAATTATTTTGTGCTTTTTTTTCTTTTTCTCCCTGCATAGGCACAGTAACTATTGGGGATATTATAGAGAGAATTTGTTTGACCTAGGAGATACAGGGTTTCTCCACCCCTGAGGTATACTGTCATGGGATTAACTATAGACTCCTTGCATGATCATTTACTCTTCCCTCGGGGCTTTTTTGGTGTATAGAAGACTTCTGCTTCATCATGGATGGTAAAATCGGACCTCTGTATCTAGAGATCTTGATGTCTCTACAGCTCAAAGAATGGAACTTATGATGACGTCTTTCTTTGTGGTTCTAGCAGTTCTGCTTCTTCAGTCCAACACCCATTCTTGATAAAAACTCTCATCAAGATGGAAATAGAAAGAACTTTTCTCAATATAGTCAAGGCCATCTATCACAAGCCATTGGAAAATATTATTTTCAATGGAGATGAACTAAAAGCCATTCCTTTAAAATCTGGTACAAGAAAGGGCTACCCTCTCTCACCACTCCTATTTAACATAGTGCTTGAAGTTCTTGCCATAGCAATTAGGAAAGAAAAAGATATCGAGGGCATCCAGATTGGAAAGGAAGAAATCAAACTCTCACTATTTGCAGATGACATGATATTATACTTATAAAACCCTAAAGACTACCAAAAAGCTTCTAGAAACAATGGATTCATATAGCAAAGATGCAGTCTACAAAATTAACACACAAAAAATCAATGGTCTTCTTATACACCAATAATTATAGAGAAAGGGCCCGGAGAGATAGCACAGCGGTGTTTGCCTTGCAAGCAGTCTTTCCAGGACCAAAGGTGGTTGGTTTAAATTCTGGTGTCCCGTATGGTCCCCCATGCCTGCCAGGAGCTATTTCTGAGCAGAGAGCCAGGAGTAACCCCTGAGCACCACTGGGTGTGGCCCAAAAACAAAAAACAAAAAAAATTAATAATGATAGAGAAGAAATGGACATTAAAAACAATCCCATTCACATTAGTTTAACATAAACTCAAATACCTTGTGGTCAACTTAACCAAAAAGGTAAAGAACTTATACAAAAAAAAACTACAAACCCCTGCTTCAAGAAATAAGAGGACACACGGGTATGGAGACATTTACCCTGCTCATGGATTGGCAGAATTAAATCATTAAAATGGCAACACTCCCCAAAAGCATTGTACAGATTTAATAAAATCCCTCTAAGGATTCTCATGACATTCTTCAAAGAAGTAGATAAAACACTCCTGAAATTTATTTGAAAAACAAACACCTGCAAATAGCTAGAGCAACCCTTGGGACAAAGAATATCGGAAGCATCACTTTCCCCAACTTTAATTGTATTACAAAGCTATAGTCATTAAAACGGTATGGTATTGGAATAAAGACAGAGCCTTAGCTCGATTTGAGTATTCAGAAAATGTTTCCCAGACATACATTCAATTAATCTTTGATAAACAGGCAAGAAATGCAAAACAGAACAATAAAAGCCTCTTCAACAAATGGTGTTGGGTCAACTGGTTAGCCACATGCAAAAAAGTGAACTCAGACGTCCATATAACACCATGCACAAAGGTCAAATGCAAATGGACTAAAGACCTTCATATCAGACCTGAAACCATAAGGTATATAGAACAACACATATGTAAAGCACTACATGACATTGAGACTAAAGGCATCTTCAAGCACTCTCCAAACAAGTGGAAACAGAGACAAAAAGATAGGACTATATTAAGCGGAGAAACTTCTGCACCTCAAAGGAAGTAGTGCCTAGGATACAAAAGCCACCCACAGAATGGAAGAAACTATTCATCCAATACCCATTAGCTATGGGGCTAATATCTAAGATATACAAGGTACTGACAGAACTTAAGAAGAAAAAAAGTCTAACTCCATCATAAAATGGGGAGAAGAAATGAACACTTTATCAAAGAAGAAATACAAATGGCCAAAAAAATGCTCCACATCCCTAATCATCTGGGAGATGCAAATCAAAACAACAATGAGGTACCATCTAATGCCACAGAGATTGTCACACATCACAAAGAACAAGAACAATCAGTGCTGGCAGGGATATGAGAGAAAAGAACTCTCATTCACTGCTGGTGGGAATGCCATTTAGTTCAACCTTATGGAAAACAATATGAAGATTCCTCAAAATACTGGAAATTGAGCTCCCAAAGGAACACAAAAATTCAATACAAAATTGATTTCCGCACACTTTTATTCATTGCATCCAGAATCTGGAAACAACCCAGATGCTTTTCAACAGGTGAGTGGCTAAAGAAATTGTGGTACATATATATATATATATATATATATATATATATATATATATATATATATATATATATATACACAAAATGGAATATTATGCAGCCTTCAGGAGAGATAAAATCATGAAATTTTTCTATACATGAATGGACATGAAAACTATCATTCTGAGTTAAATAAGTCAGAGGGAGAAAGATAGACACAATATGCTCACTCATATGGGTTTAAGAAAAATAAAAACCTTCCTTCAATAATGCCCAGAGACAATAAAGATGAGTGCAGAATGTGAAGTGAATTAAAAGGATACATATTTAATATATGATATAGAATACTTACAGATAATATTAGAGGATATTGCTCTAGGTAAGTATGATGGTGAAATTTTATTTCAGCTTTAGATAAGTTGAGTGCTAAGAATATGGGAGATGGTAAGTGTGTGTATGTCTTTGTATATGCCGTTGTGTGTACTTACATGTACTGGTTACTTGAGAGAACAGTGAAAAGAATTAAGAGACTAGGTTCTGGAGACAGATTGCCTAAGTTTGAATCCTAAGTCCACTAATAAATGTTAAATGTGACTTAAGCAAATTACATAATCATTTGGTTTTTGTTTTTTTTTTTTTCATTTGTGTTTGTCTTACTGTGGTTATTATGGCTTATAAAAATAATTATGGTTATCTTATAAGTTATTACCTCAGTGAGATAACATTTATAAAATTATCATCATAGGATTTGGAACATAGTAACTAGGACACGTATGACCAAGAATCTCAAGCAAAGCATATTAGATGTCCCTGGTCAGTCTAATAAGAATTAACTCAAGCACTTCAGAATTTGAGAATAATAGCTTGATTATTGCCAGTAATAATTTTAGTTAAAATAGTCTGACTCCTAATTCTCCCCTAAAGATATGTACTATCTATCAATAGTTTTAAAAATGGAAAAAAAGAGACCTTTTTGAGAAATGGAAAATAAACCTGTAAATTTTAAAGTAGGGAATTTCAGGAAGGTTAAGTCACTTGCTAAGGTGATGCTCACAAGACATGGTGGGGATGTGGTTAGATCCACAGCTTTTTTGTTTTGTTTTGTTTTGTTATTTTGGTCACACCCGGCAGCGCTCAGGGGTTACTCCTGGCTCCAGGCTCAGAAATCGCTCCTGGCAGGCTCGGGGGACCATATGAGATGCCGGGATTTAAACCAATGACCTTCTGCATTAAAGGCAAATGCACTACCTTCATGCTATCTCTCCGGCCCCAGATCTGCAGCTTTAAAAAAAAAATTAACTGCTTTATTAAAGTATGATTCCCTAGATAAATGGTCAATCAATGGTTTTTTAGCATATTCTGAGAATTGTACAATTATTACCACAATCAAATTAAGAAATTTTTATTACTCCATAAAGAAACCTACTACTCAGTCACTGTCCATTCCCTCGGTAGCCTGTTTTCCACTTTCTGCCATTACAACTGGGCTGATCTACTCATTTCACATAAATGGTGGTCTTCTACTATTGACTTGTTTTATTTAGTTTAATATTTTTAGCTTTATCTTGTTTGTGGTAGTTATTAATACTTTATTCCTTTTTATTATCAAATAATATTTCTTTTAAGTATATGTTCTTATTTATCGAGCCATCAGTAAAAAGAAATTTAGATTGTTTCTATTCGATACTATGAATTTTATGCTTCTGTGAACATGTAGATGCCAATTTTATTGCGATACACATTTTCAAGATACCTGGGTATATGAAGGAGTTGAACTGTGGACTATATAATAACACTAAGTTTAAGTTTTTATTCTAAACTTTCTACACTATAATTTTTATCGATCAGAGAGCATTTCAAATGGTTTGTTTTCTTTTTCATAAGTTTATCTTAGAAAAATATTTACAATGTTGTTAACATTTATGGTTTTCCTGTATGCAGTTATTGTAGTATTAAAGGTCCTCAAGTTCATCATTTGAAGGTAATGCTTTAACAGTTTACCAATGTCTATAGAGATGAGGGCTGGAAGGACTGGCTCACTCACTATACAGAGCTCACCACTAAATGTTTGAGAAATAACTACACTGACATCATGACAGTGTTAAGGAGTGAGAGAACTAGAATGCTTGTTTAGGCAGGGTGAGGGGAGGAGGAAGATGGGGGTCATTGGTGAAGGGGGTGTTCTTTTTATGTCTGAAACCCAACTGTAAGTTATCTTCGCTGTTAAATCCTTTGTTGGGTATTTGTGAATCCAAGAACAGTCCCCAGAATGAGAAATTACTTCCCATCCCCTTGTCCCCTTTTGGGGGGAGATCTTGGTAATATGTATCCGCAGCAAATAATAATCCACACAGACAAGAAGGATAGGGTGTAAAAGATTGGGCAAAGAGAGCGAGAGAATCCTCCTGCAGCCTGCAGCTTTCGCAAAAGGACCCCTCTCCCCTCTCCATCAAGCTATTTATTGCCAACTCCACAGCGCCCCACCTGGAAGGGCTAGGTGGGGCAATAGTCACAGAACAATCCTAAGGAAATACTTTTATATACAACAATTCCAAGAATAATCTTTTTTTTTTTTTTTTTTTTTTTTTGGTTTTTGGGTCACACCCGGCATTGCTCAGGGGTTACTCCTGGATGTCTGCTCAGAAATAGCTCCTGGCAGGCACGGGGGACCATATGGGGACACCGGGATTCAAACCAACCACCTTTGGTTCTGGATTGGCTGCTTGCAAGGCAAATGCCGCTGTGCTATCTCTCCGGGCCCTCCAAGAATAATCTTATGGAAACTTTTTCATATACTACACCCAACTACAATCATGTTTGTAATCATGTTGCTTAAATAAAGATATTTTTTAAAATAATTACTAATGTCTAACTCTAACTCTTTTCCAATGTCTTCAAATACTCTTCAAAACTTATTTTCTATTTAAAAAATGTTATGGTCATCTGCATACGTGTGAAGTGAGGTCTAACTCTGATTTGCATATTTTAGAAACTAATTTCATATGCTTATTAGCCATTTGTACATCTTTTAAAATGTTGATTCAAATACTTAATTTTAAGCTAAATTACATACCCTTTAGTTGCTGAGCTGCCAGATGTTTACAAATTCTGCATACTAAATCCCTATCTGATGTATAATTTTTCCCATTTTTATAGATTGTTCATTTCTTTTCTTTGAAGTCTCCAAATTAATAATTTTTCCATTATTTTTTGAGACTTGTGTCTTTGATATCATATTTAAGGAACAGATCCCTAAATTAATACACACACAAAGACAGTAAAGTGCCTATGTTTGTCTTTAAACAGTTTCAGGCCTCTAACTCTTTTTTAAAATAATTTAATAATTGTTTTATTTCAGCACCATGTTTGCAAAATTGTTCACGGTTGAGTTTCCATCAGAATGTATAACACCCTCACCAGTGCACATTTCTCACCACCAATGTTCCCAGTTCCATCCTATTTACCTTTCCCCACCTTACTCTAGAACAGGCATTTTACCACTTTCTCTTTCTCTCCCTCTTTCCCCTCTCTTTCCCTCCCTTGCACTATTGCTAATGAAGGGTACCATGCAAGTCACATTATCCCTTTTCAGCACCAAATTCTGGTCTAGAGTGATCAGTTTTAACTATCATTGTCACAATGGTTTGTTCCCTACTTACTTTCAACACTTTTTATGACATTTTCTATCATGAACTAGTCCTCACTGGCCTCATCTAACTTGTCTCTGGATATTATTACCATGATATCTTTTATTTTTCTTATATCCCACAAATGTCTGATTCATTTCACTCAGCATTATAATCTCCATTCATCCACATATATGCAAATGTCTTGACTTCATTTTTCCTAACAGCTGCTTTAGTATTCCATTGTGTAGATGCACCAGTTTCTTTAGACATTCATTTGTTCTTGGGCAGTTGGGTTTTTCCAGAGCACTATTGAAAATAGTGCTGTGATGAACATAAGAATACAAAGGGCTTTTCTGAATCATGCTTTTGGATTCCTATGGTCCCTAGGAGTGGAATTGCTGGATTATATGGAAGCTCAATTTCTAGTTTTTAGAGGAATATTCGTATTGTTTTCCAAAAAGGCTTGACCATCAGCAGTAATGAGAGTCCCTTTCTCCTCATACTTGCATCAGCACTGGATGTTCTTTGTGATGTGATTAGTTTCTGTGGTTTGAGATGATATCTCATTGTTGTTTTGATTGACATGTACTTCATGACTGTGGACATTTTTTCATGAGCCTTTGGCTGTCTGTATTTATTCTTTGAGGAAATGTCTATTCATTTCTTCTCCCCATTTTTCGATGGGATTAGACTTTTTTTTTCGTGTTAAATTCTTTCAGTGCTGTATATATCTTAGATTTTAATCTTTTTTTTTTTCTGATGGGTATTGGGTGAATAGTTTCTCTCATTCTGTGGGTAATCTTTATGTCCTAGTCACTGTTAGCTTTAGAGTTCAAACACTTCTCATTGTAATGTAGTCCTGCAGGGTCCGGAAAACCTGATTTCCAGCTGCCTGGCGCAGAGTAATGAAAAGACTCAAGCCCAGCAATAAGGCAAGCGAGTTCCGTATATTATCTGACCGGTCAGGGTCCGAAACGTACCCGTGGCAGAGTAGAGGTTTGTGGACCTTAAGCCAGTGTCTTTTTTTTTTTTTTTTTTTTTTGTGGTTTTTGGGTCACACCCGGCAGTGCTCAGGGATTATTCCTGGCTCCAGGCTCAGAAATTGTTCCTGGCAGGCACAGGGGACCATATGGGACGCCGGGATTCGAACCGATGACCTCCTGCATGAAAGGCAAACGCCTTACCTCCATGCTATCTCTCCGGCCCCTAGCCAGTGTCTTTTTATACAGAAATTAGACAGGCTGATTCATTCTTATCATCAAAGCACAATCTTAAAAGAAACAGGAATGAGCACTGACGTAGGAGAACTGTGCCCGGGGTTATGAGATAAAGATGATTTCAAATTTCAAGATTTTAGAGCAGGTGGGCCACACAGGAGTGGGAAGAAGGGAGACTGGGGAGCAGGGTGGCAGCATTTTCAAATCTCAAGGACAGGTGGGTCACACAGGGGCTCGTAAAGCTGCGGGAAGCAGGGAGGCCGGCAGGCAGGTTCTGAAACTTGGCAGATAAGAAATATGCAGGCAGGCAGTTAAAGAAAACAACTTGTGGTCAGTTAAAATGAAATGGGAGAGAAAAGCAACTTATGGCTGGATTTTAATAAATTCATATTATATTTTAAAGCTTTCATTAAAAGTATGTTTTTCACTTCTTTCAGTCCCACTTGTTTATCTTTGTTTCTACTTCTTGGATGATAGTGGTGTTTCACCCTTGTAGATTTCTTTATCTTCAATGTTATGAATTCTGCTTACATTTTTCTCTAGGTACCTTATGGTTTCAGATATGATGTCAAGGTCTTTAATTCATTTTGATTTGATCTTGGTGCATAAAGTTAAAAAGAGGTCTGAGGTCATTTTTTGCACATAATTGACCAGTTTTCCCAATATCATTTGTTGAAGAAGCTTTCCTTACTCCACTTTGTATTTTTTGCCCTTTTATCAAAGATAAATTAATGATATACCTACCGGTCAGTCTCAGAATCTTAAAGGGTATCCATTTACTTGAGGTATTTTATTGCTGTTTAGATAGATCATATGCTGACCCATAAAACATAGCTCCATAAAGTCAAGAGGATAGAAATTGTATCTTCTCAGATTACAAGGCACTAAAATTAAAAGTGAACTACAAAGGGTCACAGAAGAAAAACTTTAACACCTGGAAATTAAACAGCATTCTGCTGAACAACCAGTGGGTCAGAGATGAAATCAAAGAGGAAATCAAAAACATTTCTGGAAACAAATGACAATGAGGACAAAAACTATCAGAATCTACGGGACACAGCAAAAGCGGTACTAAGAAGAAAATGTATAGCTTTGCAAGCACACATAAGAAAGGAAGAAGGAAGCCCCAGGTAGGCGGCCTTGCCTGCAGGCCACATGGTAGGTGGAAGAGCCAGCCGGACCTGAGTTGGAATCAAAGACTCTTAAAAAATGGCAGATGATTTGAACTTTGAGTCAGGAGATGCAGGGACCTCAGCCACTTTCCCAATGCAGTGCTCGGCATTATGTAAGAATGGCTTTGTGGTGCTCAAAGGCCGACCATGTAAGATTGTGGAGATGTCTACTTCCAAGACCAACAAGCATGGCCATGCCAAGGTCACCCGGTTGGTATTGACATCTTTACTGGGAAGAAATATGAAGATATCTGCCCGTCAGCTCATAATATGGATGTCTCCAACATCAAAAGGAATGATTTCCAGCTAATTGACATCCAGGATGGGTATCTATCTATCACTGCTTCAGGACAGTGGAGAAGTGCGAGAGGACCTTCACTTGCCTGAGGGAGACCTTGGCAAGGAAATTGAGCAGAAGTATGTCTATGAAGAAGAGATCCTGATCATGATGCTGTCTGCCATGACAAAGGAGGCAGCTCTTTTTTTTTTGGGGGGGGGGGGGCACACCTGGCGTTGCTCAGGGGTTACTCCTGTCTGTCTGCTCAGAAATAGCTCCTGGCAGGCACGGGGGACCATATGAGACACCGGGATTCGAACCAACCACCTTTGGTCCTGGATCGGCTGCTTGCCAGGCAAACGCCGCTGTGCTATCTCTCCGGGCCCAGGAGGCAGCTCTTGCAATCAAAGCTATGGCAAAATAACTGGCTCCAGGGTGGCAGCAGTGATCCTCGAGCCTGCAGAGGCCCCCTCCCCTAGCCTGGCCCAGCTCTGGCCCTGCCTTTGGCTGGATTCCTACACAATTTATTAGATGTTTTATTTTGGTTCCTCTCCCCCCTCAAATTCGTGGAGCTCCTACCCTTCTTCACCTTGCTCCTTTGGCCAGGAGTGAGCAAACCATGGCCTTGGCAAAGTTGCCCTCATCTTCTCCCTTCGAACTACAGCCCTGTTGGGGGAGAGGGGTGGGTACTGCTTGTGGCTTGATTTTTTTTTAAATTTAATTTTGTTTATTTTTAATTCAATCTGAAATCAGAAAGCTGAGGATTCTGGCAAATGGTCCTCGTAAACTTTCCCCCAACTCATTCTTAGTCTGATCCCTTGTCCCCATATTCCTCTACCCCCCAGCACCACCCCACAGACTGGCAACCTTCCCTCTCTCCTGCCTATCTATGTCTCTCACCAAATTCCTTTAGGTGGAGAGGTGTAACTCCAATCTGAATTTAGGTGTACCTATCTGAGACCAGCCCATTTTTGGGAGGGGTCTTGGGAACTGAATATTAGGTGTGACCTTACCTGCTAGACCCTGCCCATTCCTGGGAGGGGTCTTGGAATAGGTAGATAAACCCTTGAGCCAGGGGATTAGGGGCTTTGCCCTGCTGAGCTCTCTGGCTTCTGGGTCTCTGCCTCTTTTGGTCTTGGACCAGAATGGAGGCCAAAGGGAAGATGGCTGAAAGGAATTAAGATGCAGGGTAGCCTAGAATGGCTGAATGCTTGAAAGGTTATGAGATAGGCCACATACATGTGGTGAATAGGGCATGAATAAAGTTGATGCTTCCTGATGCCTGCCTGTGAGTGAGTCTGATTCCGCCGTTCACCTGGGCCTGGGACCTGCCACTGGATGGGGGTTGCGAAGCCACGTGGCCTGGGATGCCATCCACCTCCATCCAGCCCCATCGTTAATTATTTGATTCAACAGAGAGGGAAAGGAGGGAAAAGGGGAAGGGGATGTGCTCACCTCCTCAGGCATTTGAGAGGGCCCTGTCCCCATTGGCTTCACCCTTTCCTGCTGACTCTCTGCCCAACATATTTGTTAAAATCAAACCTAAATAAAACTACAAGTTTAATATGAAAAAAGAGAAAGGAATAAGGGGCCTACATAAATAGCTTAATGACACAGCTTTTAAAATTAGTAAATGATTAACAAAAGGAACCAAAAATAGGTAGGCAGAAGGAAATAATAAATTTTAGAGCAGTAATCAATGGAATGGAAATTAAAAATATTCAAAGCTCAAGGAAAGCAAATGTTATTCTTTAAAAAAATAAACAAAATTGATAAATCACTGGCAAATCTCACAAAGAAATGGAGAGAAACTTAATAAACTAAATTAGAAATGAAAAGAGGGAGATCAGTACAGATACTGCAGATTCAAAAGGTAATCAGAGACTACTTTGAGAAACTATGCTACGAAACATGAGAACATGGAAGAAATGGATAAATTCTTGGACTCCCACAATCTTTCACGGTTAAACCAGGATGATCTAGTATATCTAAATAGACCCATCACTACTGAGGAAATTAAAAGAGTAATCAAAAGTCTTCACCCCCACCAAAAAAAAAGCCCAGGCCCAGATGGATTCACTAATGAATTCTTTCAAACCTTTTTAGAGGAACTACTACCAACGCTTTTCAGGCTCTTTCATAAAATTAAAAAATCAGGAACACTCCCAAAAAGTTTTTATGAAGCTAGCATCACCTGATACCAAAACCAGATAAAGATGTTGCAAGAAAAGAAAACTACAGACCCAAATCTCTGATGAACACAGATGCAAAGATTCTCAACAAAATTCTGGCAATTAGGATCCAATGCCTCATCAAGAAGGTCATACACAATGACCAAGTAGGATTCATTCCAGGAATGCAAGAATGGTTTAATATACCTAAACCATTCAACATAATACACCATATCAATGAAAAGAAAAATAAAAACCATATAATCATATCAATAGATTAAGAGAAAGAATTAGATAAGGTTGAACATCCATTCTTGATAAAAACTCTTATCGAGATGGAAATGAAAGAAACTTTTCTCAATATAGTCAAGGCCATCTACCACAAGCCAATGGAAAATATTATTCTTTTTTTTTTTTTTTTTTGGTTTTTCTGGCCACACCTGTTTGATGCTCAGGGGTTACTCCTGGCTAAGAGCTCAGAAATTGCCCCTGGCTTGGGGGACCATATGGAATGCCAGGGGATCAAACCACAGTCCTTCCTTGGCTAGTGCTTGCAAGGCAGACAGACACCTTACCTCTAGCGCCACCTCGCCGGCCCTGGAAAATATTATTCTTAATTGTGATAAACTAAAAACCTTTCCTCTAAAATCTGGTACAAGATAAGGCTGCCTACTTTCACCACTCCTATTCAACATAGTGCTGGAAGTTCTTGCCATAGTGATTAGGCAAGAAAAAGATATCAAGGGCATCCAGATAGGAAAGAAAGAACTTAAGATTACATTGTTTGCAGATGACATGATAATATATTTATAAAACCCTAAAGACTCTACCAAAAAACTTCAAGAAACAATAGATTCATATAGCAAAGATACAGGTTACAAAATTAACATACAAAAATTAATGGCCTTATTTAAAACCAATAGTGATAGAGAAGAAATGGACATTAATAAAAAACCTGATTCACGGGGCCGGAGAGATAGCATGGAGGTAAGGCGTTTGCCCTTCATGCAAGAGGTCATTGGTTTGAATCCCGGTGCCCCACATGGTCCCCTGCGCCTGCCAGGAGCAGTTTCTGAGCCTGGAGCCAGGAATAATCCCTGAGCACTGCCGGGTGTGACCCAAAAACCACAAAAAAAAAAAAAAAAAAAAAAAACCAAACCTGATTCACATTAGTATCACACAAACTCAAATATCTTGGAGTCAATTTAACTAAATATGTGAAGGGCCTATACAAAGAAAAGTTTGCTTCAAGAAATAAGAGGACACAAGGGTATGGAGACACATATCCTGCTCATGAATTGGCAGGATTAACATAATTAAAATGGCAGTACTTCCCAAGGCATTGTACAGATTTAATGCAATACCTCTAAGAATACCCATGACATTCTTCAAAGAAAGTGAATAAAACACTCCTAAAATTCATTTCAAACAATAGACACCCACTAATAGCTAGAACAAACTTTGGGAAAAGTAATATGGGAGGCATTACTTTTCCCAACTTTAAATTGTATCACAAAGCTATAGTCATTAAAACAGCATGGTATTGGAATAAAGACAGATCCTCAGCTCAGTGGAATAGTCTTGAGTATTCAGAAAATGTTCCCTAGACATACAATCAAATAATCTTTGATAAACAAGCAAGAAATGCAAAATTGAGCAAGGAAAGCCTCTTCAACAAGTGGTGCTGGGTAAACTGGGCAGCTGCTTGCAAATAAGCGAACTCAGACCTCCTTCTAATACCATACACAAAGGTCAAATTCAAATGGATTAAAGACCTGCGTATCAGACCTGAAAACCATAAGGTATATTGAACAACACGTAGGTAAAACTCTTCATAGCATTGAAACTAAAAGCATCTTCAAGGAGGAAACAGCACTCTCCATACAAGTGGAAACAGAGATAAACACATGGGACTATATTAAACTGAGAAGCTTCTGCCCCTCAAAGGAAATAGTGCCTAGGATACAAAAGCCACCCAGAAAGGGAGAAACTATTCACCCAATACCCATCAGACAAGGGGCTAACATCTAAGATATACAAGTTATTGACAGAACTTAACAAGAAAAAAACAGCTAATGCTATTTAATGACTACTACTTTGTAGTACAGTTTGAAGTTTGGGAAAGTGCTACCTCCCATCTTCTTTTTCCAAAGGACTACTTCAGTTATTCTTAGACATTTATTGTTCCAAATAAATTTTAACAGTGTCTAATGCACTTATTAAAAAATGTCATAGGTAGAAACGACATAGCTCTCCACAACAGCTCCAGGAACCAAACTCCCTCTGGGACATCCTTAATACTGCTCTGGCACCAACATATGCCAGTTTTGATATGGCATCCGGACAATGAGGAAATGGCAGCAACTTGGTCTAAGAGCAGGTTGTCTTACCTCACAATCTAACGATAAGACAAAATCAGAAGACTTATCTTGATTGGTGCAAAAGCCAAGATCGCTATCTATAGATGACTGCCTGTGACAATCATGACTGGGCAGAACATATCCTGGGACTAATAAAAAAGCCCTAGCCTAGGTTTTGGCCTACGTCTGTACAACAACCAAGATCTTTAATTCCAGTGGTCTGACTGAGATGACTGCAACTGAATGGGTCTTCTGGAAATATAAGGAAAGACTCTATCCCAGGCTTCATCCTAGGATCAGCACAATGACCAAGAACACCAACTACAGAAGACTGATTAAAACGACAGTGAAGGAACAGAACTTCTAGAACCATAAAGAAAGATTTCATCATAAGCTCCATTCCTTGACCTGTGCAGATACCAAGATCTCTAGATACAGAAATCTAATTTTACCACCCATGACAGAGCAGTCTTCCATACACCACAAAAGGACCTAGAAGAGAGTAAATGAACAAGCAAGGAGTCTGTAGCTATCCCCATGACAGTATACTTTAAGGGTGGAGAAACCCTGTATCTCTTAGGCCAAGGGAATTCCCTTTCTAATTTCCCCAATATTTATTGTGCCTATCCAGGGGAAAGAAAAAATAAAAAAGAAGCAGCACAAAATATTTATCTACTTATGTTTTTTCGGTTTTGTTGTTGTTGTTCTCTTTTTTTTGTGTTCTGTTTTGTTTTTACTTCAGGACCATGGTTATTATGTGGTGCTTGTCATTATTGCTGTAGTGCTCATTGAATTTTTTTAATTTTTAATTTTTAATTATGAGTACAAATATGCAAAGAAAGAGGACAAGGTAAAGTTACAGTGGAAGGACAATAACCCATAAACAGAACTCTCAGAAATCCCCTTGCTGATATCTGAACTTTGAACTTTCAGCCATTAAGCCATTAAGAAAAATAAAACAGAACCCATGTACAATTACTTTGTCCCACAAGTCCCCAGATTGTAATACATAATATTTCTTAGCAGCACACAAAGCAATCTACGGGCATAAAACTTATTTAACTCCTGAAACATTGAAGGCAAAGTACTTTTTACATTTCCATGCATATGCATATTAGTTTAAGTTAATATCAAAAGTTTAAGTGGGTTGTTTTTCTTAAAGATTAGAGTCAAAGGAGCACAGTAAAAACGGCGTTAGATGGGGCTGGAGAGATAGCATGGAGGTAAGGCATTTACCTTTCATGCAGAAGGTCATCGGTTCAAATCCCGGCGTCCCATATGGTCCCCCGTGCATGCCAGGAACAATTTCTGAGCATGGAGCCAGGAAAAACCCCTGAGCACTGCCGAGTGTGACCCAAAAACCACACACACAAAAAAAAAAACCCACAAAACACGGCGTTAGAGTGGCAATTATTGTTTGCATAGGCCCACCAAAATATGAGAGACATGGAAAGGGAAAGCCTTGGCCTAAATACAAGGAGACTCTACCCCTGAAGTTTCCTGGCATAAGACCAATTCTAGGCTCCTGGCAAACTAGTTTGTCCAATCCAAGTCATTATCTGTAGTGCCATTACACTTTTATTTTTCACACAATCTCTGTTGTTGGTATTATGTTTTTGTATTAAAGATCCTGGAATCTGCATATCCTACATTGCAGTCAGGATGGTGCAGAGCATCCTCTCATTTCACCTCACAATTAAAGGACAATGCAGAGAGCCCTGCCCTGTAAGCAGGTCATTGTTGTTGTTAAGTCTTCTTAGTGTTAAGGGAAGTCTCTTTTGAGCAGGTTTCTGTGAGAGCAGTGGTAGGGTCTTCCCTGGTAGAGAATTGCTTCCAGGTGTTGTTATAAAAATCCTTGAATGTTTCGTAGATAGGTTCCCTTGTTCAGGGGTGAATGGAGGATACCCATTCTTCTGAGGCCTGTGCCTGATCATTATATCAATGTTCAGGGTGTAAGGTTCCATTGCACTACAAGATTTGTGTGTTCCAATCTTTATTAGGTAAGAACTTATTTGTATGTATAGTATTTTCCCATTTTAATGTGCCTATGCAAACAAGGAACAATGCCACATGGCGTTATTGGCGCATATGGGGGCCGTAAGAACAAGTCCAACAATCCCCATGACATGGTTCAATCATAAGCATTAAACTGAGGGATCTTTCACCAAAATTCCTTATTGAACAGCTCACAAAGAGAAGAAAAGATAAAAAAAAAAAGGGTAGAATTGTCACTGTAAAAGAATACTTAGTAAGAGTTATAGCTGTCAAAGAAAATGCACATAAAATATTCAAAAGACATATGTGTCCATTTTATGTCTTTTGAAATAGTTGGGGGTTGTTAAATCCAATGCACGACTTTGGTCTATGATTAGGACTGTGCAGTACTGAAGTAAAAAAGAGTAAATATGGGGTACTGATGGTTGGGGGTGAGAGAGTTAAGGAGTAATAATGAGCTTTGTAGGGGTGTACGAAAGGCAGGATCTGTTGGTACAGGAGGTCAGTCTTGGTGCCCAACAAGTTAAGAACTGAGGGTAAAGAGGGTTAATTAAGGGGAAGATAACAAATCCGGATTGGGAGATGAGGGAGTAGAAGGGGCTCTGGATATTTTTTGTTTGATGTTTCTTTTTTGTATTATTGTGGTGTTTCTCTTCCTTTTCTCGGTTCTTCTCTCAAACTGTTGTTGAGAGCCTCTAAGGACTCCGCCTATTTTCGGCTTGTTTGGTTTTTACCCCATTTTATTGCTTTTCTTTTCTTCAAACAGAACCACATAACTTGAACCATCTTGTTCTGCTTCTCAAATTGAGGGGGAAAGAATGGAGGGTGCCAAGACCAAACAGTTGTATGATCACTAAGTAGTAATAGAAATGATCAAACTTAAACACCAAATCCAAAGGCAATGGCAAAAAAATCAATACCCAGTCTACAACAAGCTAGACACAGAGAGGACCACTTATACTAGCAGCCCTGGGGACAAAGGAGGGGCAATATGGGATGCATGCTGGGAACAGAGGTGGAGGGAGGACAACATTGGTGGTGGGAATGCCCCTGATTCAATGTCACTATGTACCTAAAATACTATTGTGAAAGATTTGTAATCCACTTTGGTCAAAATAAAAATTATTATTATAAAAAAATAAAAAATGTCATTATGGGGATTGCATTAAATCTGTATAATGTTTTGAGAAGTATTGTCATTTTAATGATGTTAAGCTTCCCAAACCACATACAGGGTATATGTCTCCACTTCCTTGTGTCCTCTTTAATTTTTTGAAGTGTTTTGTACTTTTCTTTGTATAGGTCTTTTCACCTCTTTTTATAGGTGTATAGGTCTTTTCACCTCTTTGTATAGGCCTTTTGTCTCTTTAGTTGATACCAGGGTACTTGATTTTCTGAGGCACAACTGTGAATGGGATTGTTTTTTTTTTATTATTATATCAATGGCTTAAATTTTTTTTATTTAACTTCAATGGGATTGTTTTATTCCTTCAAAGTTTTAGCCTTATTACATTTTATACTAGTCAATCTATCAAGAGGTGACAGTGCAGTGTTGAAGTTTCTCACTATTACTTTGTTGTTATTGATGTCTTTCTTCAAATCTATTAGGAGTTGTTTTAAATATTTGTTAGCCCCTCATTAAGTGCATATATGTTTAGGCACTTGCTTTCTTCCTGGTGTACACATCCCTTGATTATTAAAAAAAAATCCCATATCAATCTCATAACCCTTTTAAGCCCAAATTCTGTGTCTTCTGATATTAGTGGACTCTCTTAGCTTTTTAAGGGAGTTGTTTGCTTGAAGGATTGTCCTTCAACCTTTGACTTTGAGTCTGTGTTTGCTCTGACTATTCAGATGTATTTTTTGTGGGCAAAAATGTTGGATTCAATTTTCTGATCCACTCTGATCCACTTCTTTTGCCACTGTGTCTCTTAACTGGTGCATTTAGTCTATTAACATTGAGAGGGCCCGGAGAGATAGCACAGCGGCGTTTGCCTTGCAAGCAGCAGATCCAGGACCAAAGGTGGTTGGTTCGAATCCCGGTGTCCCATATGGTCCCCCCATGCCTGCCAGGAGCTGTTTCTGAGCAGACAGCCAGGAGTCACTCCTGAGCAATGCCGGGTGTGACCCAAAAACAAACAAACAAAAAAAAAAACAACAAAAAAACAAACAAAAAAAACATTGAGAGAGATGACTGTCATGAGATTTTGTGTCATCTTTTTGTAGAAGTTTTATGTTTTAGTGGTGTCTGCCTGGCCTTAGTATACCCTTTACATCTTCTTTTAGGTTGCTTTTGAGTCTAAAGTTTCTGAGTTTTTTTTTTTTTTTAAATCTTTGAAGCAGTGTATCCTCCCTTCAAACCAGAAGTAGAATATGTCTGGGTGAAGTCTTGATAAAACATTCATTTGTGAGTTGCTTGTGATACATCTGCGGTAAACCTTAAGTTTGTTTCTTTGTATGTACTTTCCTTTTTTGATCTTGCTTCTTTCTGTAATCTATCCTGGCTATGGTTTTCATCATTGTGATTCAGATGCCACAATGTTTTGTAGTGCTTTTGTTTGGATCTCTTTTATCTGGTACTCTTCAGGCATCCAGGATGTTGGTGCAAGCATACCTCAGCTCTGGAAATTTCTCAGCGATGTTGTTTCTTCATAGGGGTTTTCTTCCAGGACCCCTTGGGCCCCAATGGTTCTTACATTATTCCTGTTAAATTTATCCTAGAGTTCTATTGTTATGTTTACATATTTTCATGATATTTTACATCTTTTGCTTGTTTATTTTAGGACTCTTCCAATTTCTTATGCTGAGTGGAGGTGTTAAGCAGATTATCTTCCAGCTCACTGATGCTGTCCTCTGCAGCTGTTACTATGCTGACGAGGCTTTCCAGTGAGGTTATAATTTTATCTACCATGTTTTTCAATCCTGATATTTCTGTTTGAAATATCAATTTCAAATTTTGTTTCTACTCTCCTATCCTGTTGAGTCTTATAGGCTATATATTTTATTGCTTCTATGAGTTCTTTGAACAGTCAATATTTCCTCTAAAGTTTTGATAAGAGAGGCTATATAAGTGGCTGATATTAGTTGAGTCTTCGGAATTAGCATCTTCAGTCATTAGGTGTAGTGGGTTTCTGTCTTGTTTTCTCTTTATGACCTTTGTAATCCAGTGATGCTTATTATGTGTTTTGTGAGACTCCTTGACTTAAAGAAATGCAGAATCACAGAGAAAAACAGAGTAGCAGCAATTTTGTCTGGGATCATTCACCTCTTTTCAGCTCAAAGTGGTCCTTTTTTGTCCAAATGTTACTCATAGCCTCTAGCCCCTCTTACTGCTGCTGGTCCACAATCTTTTTTTTCCTCTCCTGGCCATGCTCTTTCCTGGGCTCAAGTACCTCAGTTCATTTCACAATGGTACTTTTTAGTCCAAATGCCACCCACAGCCTGCAGTTCAACAGTCCTTTTTATTATTCTCCTGGCGCCATGTTCTTTCCTGAGTTCACTCACCTCAGTTCAGCTCAAAGTGGTGCTTTTTAGTCCAAATGTCACCCACAGCCCTCAGCTGCTACCACAGTTTTTGGTCAACAGTCCATTATTTTTTTTTCCTGGCTATACTTTTGCCTGGGATCACTCACCTCACTCACCTCAGTTCAATTCAAAACAGGTTTTCTAACTCTAACTTTAACTTTCTAGATCAATATTTTATTTTATTTTATTTTAAACATGTAGCATTTTTCTTTATCCATTTATACATATATATGACACCTAGTTAATGTTTTTTAAGTAAATGTTTTGGTTTTTATTTTTTAAGAATTTTTTAGAATAAATACCGTATTTGCCAGTGTATAAGACGACCCTTCAAACCCCCCCCCCATGAAAAACTTCCTAAAAGTCTTAAAAGTAAGTTACTTCTTAAAAGTAAGAGGGGTGCGGATCACTTGTCCCTGAAGCTGGAACAAGTTTCAGCATGCCGTATACTAGCATATAATATGACTCCCGACTTTTAGGAAGTTTTTCATGGGTTGAAGGGTCATCTTATATGCCAGCAAATACGGTATTTAAGCACCATGATTACAAGCATGTTTGTAGTTGGGTTTCAGTCATAAACAGAATACCCCCCCTTCACCAGTGAAACATTCCACCACAGATAACCCACTCCTCCCATCCTGCCTGTATTCGCTAGATCAATATTTTAAGTTTGTTTTTAGGTACCACACCCAGTAATGCTTGGAATTCACTGGAGAACTCACACATGTCTAATACTTAACATCTCTTCACTCACTGAAGAATTATTTTTATAGAATGGACCAACTACATATTTTTATATATGAACATCCTCTTGACTAGTATCATTTATTGAAAAAAAATAATTATTTCTATGTGTTGTTTAAAATTATGGATCATATGTATATTGTTTATATTTTAAATTTCAATTTCATTTTTATTGTCGTTTTTGATCCACATCTGGTTCAAAGGAACTACAAAGTTCCATCTGATTGTGTTTAAGGAAACACATGCAGTGCCAGGAACTAAAAACCATGTCAGCCATGAAAAAGGCAAGTACCTTAATCCTGGCACTATTTCTCAGGCCCAGGAATATAAATCCTTTTCCATTGATCTAGTCTATATATGTTTGGGGGGACAGGAGATATAGATAAGTCAGTGCTTTGCATGCAGCCGACCTTAGTACCACATAGTGCCCCAAGAACTGCTAGTTGCAAACCCCACAAAGAGCTGGGAATAGCACCCAAGTATCATAAAATAAGGTCCCCAAACCAAAAAAGCATATATCTATTTGGTTGCAAGTACAATACTGTGCTTGCTTATTGCTCTAAATTTGTGGTTCGTTTTATAATCAGCAAGCCTTTCAACTTGTCTTTAATCTTGTTTAGCTATTCTGGTTCACTTGCATTTTCACATTCTAGGCTTAGCCTCGCAAGTTCTACAAAATGGCAATTGAATTTTAATAGGGAACATATGAACTTTGTATATCAGTATATATTTACAACTTAGTAATTATTTTGTGATCCATATGCAGTGCCTTTTATTTTCCTTATATATTAATGCTATAACATAATTAACAGTAGTGGTATATTTTTCTTTGCTGTACAAAATTACTCCACAGCCAGCACCACTAAAGTTATAAAAATCTGGGCCCGAAGAGATAGCACAGCGGCGTTTGCCTGGCAAGCAGCCGATTCAGGACCAAAGGTGGTTGGTTCGAATCCCGGTGTCCCATATGGTCCCCCGTGCCTGCCAGGAGCTATTTCTGAGCAGACAGCCAGGAGTAACCCCTGAGCAACGCTGGGTGTGGCTCAAAAACCAAAAATGAAAAAAAGAAAAAAAAAGTTATAAAAATCTGCCACCACTGTCTTTATGCCTCTACTGGTCCATCTCAGCCCTTTCTACCTATATCAATCCTGCTTATGAACCTCAGTTCTGTGCCAGAGTCCAAAATGTTGTTTTACTAGAAATCGCCCCTTACCTCCCTTGTGGGTTTTTTTTTTTTTTTTGCATACTATATGAGTGAATTTATTTGGAAATTTTCCTTTTTCCTCTGACTTATTTCACTCACCCTGATTTCCATCCAAGATCCAGCAGATGCTTGGATTTTATCTTTTCTTATATATGTGTTTTATTGTGTATAGATATTACGATTTCTTTATTTACTCATTTAGCACTGTGCATTGGGGTAGTTATTAGATCTTGACTGTTCAAATAATACTGCAAGGAATGTAGGGATATGTATATGTGTCTTTTGGGGGGGTTGGCTACACCTGGTGATGTTCAGGGGTTACTCCTGGCTATGTGCTCAGAAATTGCTCCTGGCTTGGGGTGCCATATGGGTCCCTGGGGTTCGAACCGTGGTTCGTCCTAGGCATGTAGATGCCTTATGGCTTGCACCACCGCTCCAGCCCCTGTATATGTTATGTGTCTTGAATAAATGTTTTTGAGTTCTCTGGATAGATTCAAGAAGTAAAATTGCTGAGGCAGATGAAAATTCCATTTTTTAACTTTTGAAAAGTTTTTTTTGTCCCCCCATTCACAATACAGACCAGGCAAAGGACCTGGTTTGAGGTGTATATGGGAAGCATTTACTGTACCTCTTCTTTCTATACAGTCAGTGTAAAGAACACAGCCTGTAGTAAGCATTGGGAGGCCAACTTTTGGAAAGTTTTTATACAGTATTTTCATAGAGGCTAAACTAGATGACAGTCCCAGAAACATTGAATAAGGTTTCCCTTTGCTGTACTTTCTCACCAACATTGATTTTTATCTGGACATTTTATATAGGCCATCCTCACTGGTGTAACTTAATATCTCATCGTAGTTTTGAGATACTAAATGATCTCAATAATAATAAACTAGTGACAACTTTTCCACATGCCATTTGTCCATTTGTATGATTTCTTCTAGGGAGCCTCTGTTTATCCATTCTCCCTTTTTTAAAGGGCCCAAATGTGTACTTGTAATTGAAATTGGACTGTCCTCATGCAAGGCAAGTTATCTACCTGCTGCACTATCTCTCCAGCTCTCTGAATTTTGTGTGTCTTGCCCAACTTCCTGTTGCATATTAGATGGTAAATTTTCAGATCCCTAAATTCAGCCTATCAAGCCAAGCTCTATTTTCTCTACACAGAATTAGTTCCTTGTCCCTGGTGTCCTGTTCTCTCCTTTGTTCTCATACCAGACTTTGAAAAGGAAGTTCAGGACATTTCCTCAGTTGTAATGTAACACAAGCATATCAATGCCTAGTCTTAATCCTCACAGCAGCTTCTTGAGGTAGGAAAGTATTAATTTCCTTATTTCACAAAAGAAAACTGAGGCATGAATGGTGTAGTTTTCTCAATATTCTGTGGCTGATAATGTGGTAATTAAGTTTTCTTTGCCTCTAAGATTATGCTCTTGAATTTGAATGTTTTATTATTTTTTTGGCATCCATAAGCCAAGAATTTTTTTTTATCACTAGACTTTAAAATATCAAAACAAAACTATACCTCCCCTCAAAAACACTTTTTTATATACAGGATGCTCAACAGGTAAATATCCAATCAATATTTGAAGTTTTCTCCTGGACTTTTCTTACCAAAATGGATAATTTCTTCTGAGCTTTTTTGGATTCAGAATATCATAAACTGATTTTGACTTTCTTCCATTAATATTAATACATTTAATTTTGGAGGGGTCACACCTGGTGATGCTCAGATGTTACTCCTGGCTATGCTCTCAGAAATAGCTCCTGGCTTGGGGGACCATATGGGACACTGGGGGATCAAACTGCAGTCTGTCCTAGGCTAGCACCAGCAAGGTATACGCCTTACTGCTCGACACCACTACTCCGGCCTACATTTAATATTTTTTTGTTTTTTGGTCTATGCTAAAGGTTAGTCCTGGAGGTACTCCAGGGACTAAATGGGATGCTGGGTGTAAGGGCTCCATTCGCGGTAGTCCAACCCCAGGAGAATAGATTTGCAGCAGAGTCACCACAAAAATGAATAAGCCAAGACAGATATAAAGAATAAAAGCATGGAGGCAGGAGACTTCCAGTCTCAAGGTCTGAAAGTCCCCCAAACTGACCTCTCCTGCAATCTTTATTGACCAGCTCAATCCACAAGGAGGTGGGTAGAGTGACAGACAAAAGTACCTATTGCATGCTAATCGAGCCTAGGAGGGACTTTTACATCTCAAAAGAGGTGGGTGAGGGGAATAGAAATCTGGGAAGACTCTTTGTATTGGGTAAAGCAGAGTGTAAAATGTGCTCAGCAAAACTAGAGGTCAAACCTGGGTCAGCTACATAGAAAGCAAACACCTTTCAGGCTGTACTACCTCTCTACCCTTAAATTTTTAATATGGTATTCTTAATCTATGGTTTAAAATTTTCAACTTTTCACATGGTTTATGTTAATAAATATTATTTGTAATAATTCTAATTCAAGAAGAGAAAACAAATTGAGAAAGAAAGTCGAAAAGCAAAAGAAGGCAATTTCATGTATCAAAGGACTAATTTCATTATATAAGTATACAACAGACTTACCAGTCTTTGGAGGTCCTAAATTAGGGCAGTGAAAATTGGAAACAGCTTGGTATGGTTGAGGGAAGAATTCAAAATACTTTGTCAGAATCCATAGGAAAAATAGATCTTGAGTTCCCATCTCTATGCAAGTGCAAAAGTCCTATAGGTAGTATATTTGGGTTGTTTGTGTGAAGCGCAAGTAGCATTAACATCAAACTTCTGTGGTATTTTTTTTTTTAAACAAAGTAGACTCTTTTTTTTTTTTTTGGTTTTTCGGGCCACACCCGTTAGATGCTCAGGGGTCACTCCTGGCTATACGCTCAGAAATTGCCCCTGGCTTGTGGGGACCATATGGGACGCCGGGGGATCAAACCGTGGTCCTTTCCTTGACTAGCGCTTGCAAGGCAGACACCTTACCTCTAGCGCCACCTCGCCGGCCCCACTTCTGTGGTATTTTTGATTCTACCTTTTCCTGTTTGACATCAGGCCTAAGACTAAAAACTAAGCAAACATTTTATTTTTTAAACACGAAGCCATTTTTGGGGTGGAGTTTGGGCCACACCCTGTGGCAATAAGAGGTTACTCCTGGATATGCACTCAAAATCATTCCTGGCAGACTCAGGGACAATATAGGATACTGGGAATTGAACCCGGGTCTGTCCTTGGTGAGAGGAATGCAAGACAAATGATCTATCACTATGCTATTGCTCTGTCCCCCACATGGGGCCTTCTGTCTAAAAAAAAAAAAATTATTTTTAAGCTTCATAATTTTCTTTAGTGTTACTTGAACTGACTATGCAAAAAGTGTATAATTAATATCAAAACATATCTTAGGGGATTTGAGACAATAAAATTGAGTGCTTTTGTGGGGCTCTAGGTTCTGAACAAGGAGGGACACCATTTGAAAAGGACCACATGTTAGGCTTCTCCTTCTCAAGCCTAAGTTTCCATAACACAGTCCCAAGCTACCCGGCCATATCAGCCAATCATCTATTTTTTTTTTTTTTTGGTTTTTGGGTCACACCCAGTGGTGCTCAGGGGTTACTCCTAGCTTCTGCTCAGAAATAGCTCCTGGCAGGCACGGGGGACCCTATGGGACACCGGGATTTGAACCAACCACCTTTGGTCCTGAATCGGCTGCTTGCAAGGCAAACGCCGCTGTGCTATCTCTCCAGGCCCCAGCCAATCATCTTTTTTTTTTTTTTTTTTTTTTGGGGGGGGGCCACACCCGTTTGACGCTCAGGGGTTACTCCTGGCTATGCGCTCAGAAGTCGCTCCTGGCTTGGGGGACCATATGGGACACCGGGGGATCGAACCTCGGTCCGTCCTAGGCTAGCGCTGGCAAGGCAGACACCTTACCTCTAGCGCCACCGCCCGGCCCCCCAGCCAATCATCTTAAAGAGTATTAGAAGCTAGAATCTCCTCATCTTCTCCCTATATAAACTGGCTTGTGATGTTGGCAGGGGTCATGGCTGATAAAAATAAAAGTTTTGTTTTGCTTTACTTCAATTGTATAGTCTTGCCCTTCAACCCTGGACCTTAATATTTGTATTATGATCAATTATGTGAACTATGTGATAATAATTTAAAAAAAAGAAGGAAAACAATCAGTGTTGGCAGGTATACATTGAAAAATGAAACTTCATTCGCTATCGATGTGACTGTCATCTGGTTCAGCCTCTATGAAAACCAGGATGAAAACTGGGCTTGAGGGGATAGTGCAGTGGGTTTGCCTGTATATAGCCCACCCAGGTTTGAATCTTTCTGAATCCTTATATGGCCCCCCACCACCAGCAGAAGTAATTCTCAAGTACAGAGACAGGAGTAACCCCTGAGCACTGCTAGGTGTGACCTCTCTAAAAACAAAACCCAAAAACAACAACAAAATAACAAAAAAAAACCCGAAAAAAATAAAAAGTCAGCATGGAAACTTTTAGAACAGCATAATATTTTCATATGTCCTAGTGATCTGACTTCTTGGTATCTCTCCTCCACACACAAATCATTAATTTAAAAGGATATATGCACATCTGTGTTCATTCCAGATCATTGTAGCTAAGATCTGAAAACAAGCCAAATAGCCACAACAGATGAGTGAATAAAGCTATATTGGTAGGACTGGAAAAATAGGTCAAATGACAGGTATACCTACTTTGCATTCTGGAGCCTCAGGTTCAATCTCTGGTGATACATGGTTTACCTGCTAAACACCTGCAAGTACCAAACAAAGAGTAGATCCCAAGCAAGGCCAGGTGTGAAAATAAACAAACAACAACAACAACACAGAAGTAAAATGGTTTCATATATACATAGTGCAAAACTTCTTAGCTATAATAAAAGATGAGACTTAGGCCAGAGAGATAGTCAAGTGCTTATCTTACACATTTCCAACCCCAATTTGATTCGACAATGCATATGGTTCTCTGGGTCCAATCAGGAGTGATCCATGAACACAGAGATAGGAGTAAGACCTGAGAAGAGCTGAGTGTGACCTGCCACTACAAAAGAAATAATTTTTAGAAAAAGTGTCATTGTTGGAGGAGCACTGAGACGAAGTAATAAGCTTGGATTGGACACTGAATACCTAACGTTCTATTATCCATAGCTTCCGAACTCATGAACAATAAATGTTTACAAATACAACAACAAACAATAAAATCCCACATTGTAAAAATATACATATGTATTATATATGAAGAAAATAACTTATGGGTGCTAGAGATCTAATACAACAGTTAAGGCAGTTACCTTGCATATGGATGACTTCAGTTCAATTCTTGACACCACATATGTTTGCCCAATCTCACCAGGTGTAATCCCTGCGCACCTTTCATAAAACAAAATAAACAAAATGAATGTAAATACCAGACTCTAAAAAAGAGAAGAATCTCTCAATTCATAAACAGAAATTATTTGGCACTTGTTACGTTAAATTTCTTTCAACAAGCTTTTCCGATATTCTGAGTCTATCAATGATGCTCAATTTAGTTTCTCGGGGTTTTATTATTTTTGATGTCATTGTAAATGAAGTTGATGTTTAAAAAAACACTACGGGGAGGCATTTATAAGGGAGTTTTGTGGGAAATTTATGTAAGACAGTTCAGAAAAGCCTCTTTTCAAATGTCTTCAGATTCAAGTAATTTTTATGCTAAGGTGACTGTATTCTTACCACCACTTCATCTTGCTGAATCATCCTCACTGGCATGTGAATGTGCTTTATTTTGTGACTTAAACCACAATCTCTCCTTTGATCACACCCTTTATATACCTACCACCCCACAGTAGCAAGAGGGATACTCCCCCAAAGGGCAACCAAAGCTTGCAAGTTTCCTTATTCATTCCCTCAATGCTGCTCATCACCTCTTAGAGTAAATACAAACTCTTTTTTAAAATTGATATCTTTATTAAACACCTTGATTACAAACATGATTGTAGTTGGATTTCAGTCATGTAAAGAACACCCCCCTTCATCAGTGCATTCCCATCACCAATATCCCAAGTCTCCCTCCTCCCCACCCCACCCCCACCTGTACTCTAGACAGGCTTTCTACTTCCCTCATTCATTCACATTGTTATGATAGTTGTCAATATAGTTATTTCTCTAACTGCACTCATCCAACTCTTGACCTTGTGCATGACATGGTTTTACCACTGCCTATTCAGTTTGTTCACATCTAATATCTCACCATGTCCTTGGATCTTACTGAGTCAGCAAAGCTTCTAGCTCTCTGCTGCTTTTCTTGACACTTTTATTAGCCAGAGTTTAACATAAAATACCAGAGAATTAAGGATGACTTAATTAAAGGTACTTGTGCTAATTAACTCAGAAAAGGTGAAAGTAAAAACTGATTTTACAGCTTTCTGCTACTGTAGGGCCCAGAGATCCCGGCTCGCTGAGGACATCGGCTTATCCTCCCCTGAAGATTCCCCTACACCCCTCTGCGACCCCCGGAGCCCCAGCCAGCAGGGTGGTCGAGGGTCGCGAAGTTATTTGTGAGTCACGTAGAGGATTCGACCTGAAAAATAAAAGAGGGCTGGGAAAATGATGGACTCAAGAGGAGATTCCGATCAAGAGTCAAAGTTTATTAAAAGGGGGCTAGTTTTTATAGCAAGCATGAGTACGTTTTCAGACAAAAGGGGGAAGGGGTGGTTCAGTACTTTTCCACCGTAACATTCTCATATATCAAATATGTCAGGGTTTTTTTTTTTTTTTAGCGAGTTATACATTTACTATAAGTGGTCCTGGGGTGCTCTGTTCTGTTAACAGTGCTACAGATATAATCTTAACTTGTAGCCTTTACATAGCATGTTTGTTCTTACTTAACCATTGACCTCTGGTAATGGCTCTTTTTATGGTCAGCTCTTTTCTTTTTAAGTTCATGGGAGAAGCGCCATCAGCAACCTGTCACGTACACAGGCCTTTGACTTCTTAGGCATCAGAGACTCCATATTGCTCTCTAGTTAAAGGGCCTTCAACAATTCCCCCTCTCTAGTAACAAAAATGGGTGGAAAGCCTGTCTTAGACCACCTGATGGGACTTCAGTGTTAGCACCCTAGGAAAGAAGAAGATGGCTCGAGGAGCACACAAGATGTTCTTGTTAGAGTGCATGTAGGCAAAAGAGCCCTACCTCGAGGCTAGAACTGCTTAAGCAATATAGGGTGGGCCTCTGACAACTGACATCAGGCTAATCCCGTCATAGGCATTTCCACAGCCGTGAGAGGAATGATTTTTTGCGCTTAGCAATGTGCTCAAACTCTTTAAAGTCTAGGTGGTGGGATGCACCATCTCCTAGAAAATCACATTCCAGAGAGTGGGGTTCATGCTGGGTGAGCTGTTGATAATGGACACCAGCCGAGCATTTGGTAGCCTCGTCTACCTGGGATTAACAAAACTGGTAAAGTGGCGAAACACCCATGGACCAAAAGAAATGAGCAAGAGAAAGCCTACAAACAGTCCCAGCAAACTAGGCAACAATGTTGACAACCAGGGAGAGGTTGAAAACCAGTTTTTGTACCAAGATTCATCTTTATCTATCTTTCTCTTTGTTTCTTCCAAGCTTTGTTCTACTCTTCTAATACTATCTCTGCCTAAACCTGATTTATCTTTAAAAAAGCAACATTCTTCCTATAAAGCAGCACACCCCTCCCCAATAAAAATTCTTTGATCTGAAAAAAAGTGATTTTACAAATGTATGACAACATCTATAGATTTTTTTTGTGGGGGAGGGTTAGAGTGGACCTCACCTGGTGGGTTCCTTGGAAACTCCTGGTTCTGTGCTCAGGAATCACTCCTCGAGGAGTGTTGAGGACTAAATGTAGTACTGGGGTTCAAATTTGGGACATCCACTTGCAAAGCAGGTGCCTTAAGGCCTGTGCTATCTCTGGACTTTGTGGGACTTTAAGGTCAAGAGACTGTCTTGTCTCAAACTATCATTTGGAGACTTCTAGGTGAATACTAAGCAGGCTGATTTAGCAATCAATGTTATGAATAAACAGAAGGCCTCTTTGCTGGTTTGCACAGACTTACATTTTAGCCTTCTGTTGGGGGATTGTTGCCTACTAGTTTTAGTTAGATTGGTGGATTTTAAGAGCCAGTTGAAAGTGTCTCATAACAAATGAATAAAACTCCAACAATGATCTGACCTGACCCTTTCACTCTCCCCTATTTTCTGGTGGATTTGGATAATGGTTTTTAGCCCCTTTTATGCTATTACAGTTTAGTGATGTATGCCAAAAACTCTATTTGGAAAGACAGTTGAAATTCGTGTCTGCCATTTACAAAAGGAAAATTTTTTTGGTCATCTTTCAAATTAGGGGATGAAGAGGAGATATTCACCAGCGCTGGAGTTGAATGCAACACCTCAGTTCAAGAGGTCTGTGTTTTGGTAAAGAGATCACAGTGCCAGTGCAGCTAAGAAGAGAGCTACTACTTGATTAACATTCCCTCGCTCTCTCTAATCTGTCTTGTTTGGGCAAGGCAGATTTGTTTAGGCATAAACCCAACTACAATCATGCTTGTAATCATGGTGCTTAAATGAAGATTTTATATATTTAAAAAAATAAATTTTTTTTTTTGCATTTATAGATCTTTGATACTTGGGCAAATCTTTGCTTTGCTATCTCATAAGATACTGCTTCTGGGGCCAGAGTGATAGGTGGCAGATTGTATAGTGGAGCAACAGTACAGATGATGCCTTGTATGTAGCAAGCCAAATTTGATTCATTGCACCTGATATGGTCTCTCAGGCCTTCCAGGAATGATCCCTGAGTGCAGAGACAGGAATAAGTCCCGAGCACTACTGAGCGTAGCCCAATATGCGTGTGTGCGCATCCTTGTGTGTGTGTAGTAAGACATTGCTTCTGATTTATTGTTTATTTTTATCTTCTGCTTCACGTGCCATTCAGAGAACCCACATACTTTGCCAGTTGCTACATATATATGCTCTAATTAGTCATTAGGGATGAAGAAAATATCCACGGGCAGGCTACGAGACCCAAAGGACACTCAATGAGTCACTCCCACATACATACTTACTCCTACTAGTGCTGATCCCTGAGAGGTATTCTCTGTAAACAAGTTTTCTTGCAGCCTTGTTGCCCATCATGGGAATTAGGAAAACTGTATTGGTTCAGTGCTGCAATGGCCATTGCCATTCTGGAATCTCTTAGTCTCTGTTGACAGTTGGGAGCCCATTTTGGGTGGCAACTCACCAAATGACTCACTACTGGGTCCTCACTAAATTGAAGTGCCTCTTTCACGAATACAATTCTTTCCACGTTAGTGAAAGGAGTGCCACCTTGCTTTGCCAGGAAACTCAGGTTGGTAGTAGATTCTCAGTCTCAGATAATAAACCCACGCTAACATTTTTATGTCTAGAGTCATGTCTTCATTATTTTGATAAGATAGTACTGGGTGGTGGTGGCAGGCCTCAGACTCCAGGAGAAATAAAAAGTGGTTTCTCTTTCTCTCCTCTCTTCTCTCTGTCCTAGGCAAGCGTTCACTACAAGTTGGCATCCCTGGGTGAGATCTTGGCCCCACCCTGAAGCTAGGTCCATGGGCCCCTTTGAGCCTTGCAGCACCAGGTCTTGGTAGCTGTGGGCTTTTGCAGCCTGCAGCCCTGGCAGCCTTTGGCTGTTGCAGGCTCCCACCTAGTTGTGCTCAGGGGTCGCCTTCTGTGGTGCTTGGAATGATGTGGTGCTAGGAGTTAAACCTGGTCTCCTGCATTCAAACCATGAGTACTATTATCTTGAGTCATCTTCTGATCCACATATACCTTTCTGATCCTTAATTGTGACCAAGCTCTTGGCTACTGCAAGATTTTACCTGGACTTTCTCACTGCCTGGTAGTGAGACATTTTTGCCAGCGTTCTTTCTTTTTAAAACAATTTTTTTGGGAGCCTCACTTGACAATGCTCAGGGTTTACTTCTGGCTTTGCATTCAGAAATGACTCCTTGTCATGCTCAAGGGACCCTTTTGAAGGCCAGGAATCAAGCCCAGGTCTGCTGCATGCACAGCAGTTGTTTAATCTGCTGTACTATCTTACTAGCCATAGCCCCCTTTTCTTATTTAAGAACATTATTTATTTAAAAAACATGTATCATAAAGATGATACATATATGATCATATAGATCATAATACATTTGTTTCCAGATAAGAGCAAAATTATTAAGAAAAAAGAATAGAAAGATAAAAATCAAACAAGAAGAAAAAGGTACAGCGACAAACAAATTTGTGAAAATTATTGTATCTCTGAAGAGGTCATTAAGTCATTGTCAGTTTTAGTAAGCTCTTGTTACTAGCTGAACATTCTGTTATTTAATTTGTTCTGAACATTAAGTGACTTCAGCAACACATTGGCATCTAAATTGGTGTTCCTATGGGGATGATAGTATTAAACAAATGAGATTGTCCAGTAGCCACATTTGCATTTGCATTTGTGACCCTGTGGGTCCAGGAATTCAAAACACTGTTACTAATACTGTGGCTTATGTGGGGGGGGGGTGTTTTGGTTGCCAGGTTGCCCAGAAGTACAAGAGGGTCAGGGAAGGTACCTGCACTCGCTCCTCAAAAGTCCTGATGACAGGCCCGGAGAGATAGCACAGCGGCGTTTGCCTTGCAAGCAGCCAATCCAGGACCTAAGGTGGTTGGTTCGAATCCCGGTGTCCCATATGGTCCCCCATGCCTGCCAGGAGCTATTTCTGAGCAGACAGCCAGGAGTAACCCCTGAGCACTGCCGGGTGTGGCCCAAAAACCAAAAAAAAAAAAAAAAAAAAAAAAAAAAGTCCTGATGATATCAGTCCAAATACCAGCATATCTGGAGTTTGGTCAAATTGGCATTCTGCAGATAGTCATAGAGGAATAGTGCAGCAGGACCATAGGCTGATTCTTAAATCATTATATATATAATTTTTTTTTTTTTTGGTCACAGCGCTCAGGGGTTACTCCTGGCTCCACACTCAGAAATTGCTCCTGGTAGGCTCAGGGGACCATATGGGATGCTGGGATTTGAACCGATGACCTTCTGCATGAAAGGCAAACACCTTACCTTCATACTATCTCTCCGGCCCCTAAATCATTATCTTAAGCCCAGGAATGTGTGAAGAACAGAGCCATGTCATGGTAGCACTTGGCTCTTACCGTTCCTTCTGATCAGCCTAGTTGTACAGTATATTTTCTTTCTGTAGTAAACAGCATAAAGCATTTGTTTTATTTGCCCGTGTTCTAATATGTTTAATAATGACCAAAGTGCATTCTGAGTCTTTTTAAGGAATGTATTACTAGAGCTTTAAGAACATTCTTATTTCCTCATGTGAAAAATTAGGTTTTGTTTCTCCTTCCACTATTGTCTAATGTTGAGGTTGTTTTTAGGAATTATATTTTAGGGCCCGGAGAGATAGCACAGCGGTGTTTGCCTTGCAAGCAGCCGATCCAGGACCTAAGTGGTTGGTTCGAATCCCGGTGTCCCATATGGTTCCCTGTGCCTGCCAGGAGCTATTTCTGAGCAGACAGCCAGGAGTAACCCCTGAGCACCGCCAGGTGTGACCCAAACCCCCCCCCAAAAAAAGGAATTATATTTTATAAACTTTTTCATAATAAGGTACATACCTATATAGAACTTAACATTTTGCAAAGAATATATCAAATATATTTTGAGAAAAAAGTACAGCATAAGTTCTGTTAGGAAAAAAAGATGAAACTATTATATCTCACCAAAAATATAATCATAAAAATCATAATCATATCAATTTTGATTGATGGATGAAGCAGGTATGGTTTTGGCAGACTGAAGATTTAGCCCACCCTCTCTTTCTAAGATTGCCAGCTTTCAGCTGTGTGGCCAGTGTATCAATGATTTTTCAGAGCTTGGTTTGTATCTCTTTTGAGAACAAAATAAGTCTATATAGCTGACTTGATACAGAAATGGTGACTGTGTTTGTCAGAGCACTCTCTCTCTCTCTCTCTCTCTCTATCTCTCTCTTTCTTCTTCTTCTTCTTCTTCTTCTTCTTCTTCTTCTTCTTCTTCTTCCTTCTTCTTCTTCTTCTTCTTCTTCTTCTTCTTCTTCTTCTTCTTCTTCTTCTTCTTCTTTTTGTGCCATACGTGGTGGTTCTCAAGGGTTATTCCTGGCTCTGCACTCAGAAATTGCTCCTGGCAGGCTCGAGGACAATATGGGATGCTGGGAATCAAAAGCAGGTCCATCCCAGGTTGGCCACGTGCAAGGTAAATGCCCTACCGCTGTGTCATCTCTCTGGCTTCCAGAGTCCCCTTTTTCCAGTTTTTACCTCCTCAGTCCTCAGTCCTAATCCTTTCGTTTTCCTTTGGTCTCTTTATAAAGCCTTCTTCAATATGCATTCTCTATAATCTAAATCTGACACTCTTCCTTCATGGTAAGTTGTCCACTGCTTAAATAGCACTTTGGTTATGGAGCTCCCCTTCTGTTCACTTATTTATAGTTCATGTCATTTCCCTAGAAAGAGACCTAGATGTTGTCCATATTGTTTATAACCATATTTCTGATACTTAGTGAGGGCTCCGTGGGTATTCCAGTTCAATGAACAGGAAAATGGAAAGGATTGGCATTCTTTTCTTCTTTCATGTTAGCGTCTCTTTGATCCTGGAAACCACACAGATATTTTTCCTACATAGAAAATTTTTTTGTCTTGTTTTTGGGCCATACTTGGCGGCTATCAGGGGTTACTTCTGGCTCTGTGTTGAGAAATCTCTCCTGGCAGGACCATATGGGATGCCGGGATCAAAATGGGTCTGCCTCCTACAAGGCAAAAACCCTACCCGCTGTGCTATCCCTCCAGTGCCCTACATAGAAACTTTTACTTCTCAGAGAGAAGAGGGAAGGTGGGTGGGTAAATCAAGTGAAAGGGGTCACATTTGGAGGAACCCAGGTCTCATTTCCAGCAGTGCCAGCCCTGCCTTCCACATACAGAATTTACTGCCTGCTGAGTGAGTTCTGAAGTCAGAGCCCACTCCAGTCTTCTCTGAAATGCAGAATGAGCAGCTTAGGTTTGCGAAATTTTGGAGCCCATTTCAATTCTTTCCTTTCTCAAATGAAAGATTCTGTCACCCACTGCCTTCTTCCTCTTCTCTACTACCCATTGACTACGGAAGTGCTGATCCTTGAGAGCAGAGCCTGATCTAATCTAAGCAAAGTGTAAAATGTGACTTTAAAGGAGCTAAGGCACCTGTCATGTCAATGGCAGAGCCGTCAAAGAGAACCCAGAGACAGACAACTCCCCAAATAAATAAATGTAATTAAAAATATAAAAGCTTATTGGAAATTAAGTAGAAGAGAAAGACATCTCACAGCAATGGAGGAGCTTAGTATAGGACTGAGTTAAATGTAAGGGTTTTCTGATTAGGCCCCCTCTGTTTTTATTTTTGTTTTTGTGCTACACCCAATGACGTTCAGTGGTTACTCTTGGCGCTGTGCTCAGAAATCGCTGACAGTCTCAGGGACAATATGGGGTGCCAGAGACTGATTCCGGTTCAGCTGCATGTAAGGCAAATGCCCTACCGCTGTGCTATTGCTCTGGCCCCTGATTAGGCCCTTTTAAATAAAAATTGGCTCTTGCTTGGTTTTTATTTTTTATTATATGATGATGACGATGATGATATTTCACCCAGTAATGCTAAGGGATTATTCTTGGCGGTGCATGGGTACCATATGGGATTCTGGGCCAGGTGCATGCAAATCAAACGTCCTACCACTGTACTCACACTAGCCCCTGGCTTGTGTTTCTTATATGTGGTCTTACTAGTTTCAGCCTATTCGGCCATTTCCTTAGATATTAACCATAATCTTTGTCGTCAATGAACCCAAACTCAGAATTTATGGCTTCAGAAAAATTGCTAACTTCACTTCTAGCATCCAAGATTGTACTGGTATGCTTAAAATGAAGGAAAAACGTAAGACGGGTTGTTGGGGAATGAGCAATGTGTTCAGTAAGACTAATGGGGTCAGTTAAAGGGGAACTGCTGGAAAGTGGAAAAAGAGGCTTCCTCTTTCATAAGGGTTGGATCCAACCGTGGATTTTAGAAACTACTTTTATTTAGTCGCCGTGATTCACAAAGTTGGGTGGAGGAGGCTTTCCGGGAACGTTGCCACCTCTTGTGGGCCCATCCCTTCACTGAGCCTAGGCTCCAGCTGGCTGCAACAGGGGCCTCAGAGAGCAGGTAAGAGGACGAACCCCTGGCGCCGAGCCGAAAATCCAAGGCCGGGGAGGACCGCGTCGTTCTCTCTGCTTGCTGGGCGTCGCCCTCTTGTTCTGCTTGGGGTGGATTTACCCGCCGACGACCTTTCCCCGGGCTCGCAGGGTCAGACATGGCACCTTCTGGCCAGCTGCAGCCACTAGGGCGAAGGGGTGCATAAGAAAGGGAGCGACTTGCAAACCTCTTCTTCGGGAGTCCCTTCCTTTCTGCCTAAGGTTTGGACACATCCTTCCTTGCCTGATCGGACTGGAGTGAAGAAACAACTAATTCTCCATCTAGATCCTTCTAGATCCTCTCCCGCTCCCCATCCCCAGCCCCACGCCCAGTAAGTAGCTTCACTTTGCTTGGCGCGCCTAACGCGCATGCGCACCGGGGAGACCGCGCAGCCCGGAGCCCGGAGCCCGGAAGCGGAAGCGGAAGCGACGCTGCTTTACGGCCGTTGCTTTGCGGCATTTGGCGTCCAAATGTCGTGGGACGCCGGAGAGGTTCCGGGTCACGCCCTCATCGCCTGTCAGGCGCTGGGGCTTGGAGCATCTCGCGTTGATCTGGAGGCCTGGTCCTCGCAGTTGTGGGGGTGGGCTCCTGTATTTATGAGCTAGATCTATTACCAGCCACGGAGCGGGGGGCTCAGCACGTTCCTAGTAGTCGCCCTCGAAGCCGCCCTGGGTGCTGATGGCCACACGCGTCCTGGGCAGGACTGTAGCCTCCCTGTCTCTGTCAGTGGCTCTGGCCTCCCTGGCTGCCGAGTGCTCGGGCGGCGGCGTCTCGGCCTGCAGGTACTGCCCCTCCTAGCGCCGCCCCCGGGCCAGGCTTCCCTCCCCGGCCCGAAGCAGCGGGGACACCTGCCCAGGAACACCCACCCCTGCATCCATCCCAGCCTCTTGCCCTCCTCCTGTCCACCAAGCCGCGATGCCCACCTTTGCCCACCAGACATGCAGCATTCTTGCCCAACTTTTCTGCAACACTTACCTAGCCTACTGAGGGTTCTGGAGCCGTCCAGAACGGTTCTAGAGCAGCGCCACAATTGTAGGTGGCCAGGCCCTTGGGAAGCGCCCCTCTCGAACTTGGCTAGAGCCCAGCTGCTGAGATGGCCCCCAGGACATTAGAAGCACTCGAGAATTGGGTTTGCACACAGAGCTGGAACACTTGGAACAGTATGAGATACTAGGCTGTGCAACGGCAAGGATGAACTTCTCATCCCTCAGTGTAGTCTCCTTTTCTCTGACTCCTCTGGCGTTTGGCCACACTGTTGGGGAATAGTGTGGTATTTTTTTTTTAGAAACGTATCTGGAGTCTCTGCCACTCTGTTCTTTTTTAGGCCAGACCTGGCTCTGCTTAGTGGGCTCTGGGAGGCCTTATGGGGAGCTGGAGATTGAACCTGGGGCAACCACCAAGCAGTCATGCCTTTTTTGCCTGCTTTACTATTCTGGCTATATCTATATCTATCTATCTATCTATCTATCTATCTATCTATCTATCTATCTATCTATCTATCTATCTATCTATCTATCTATCTATACACATATATATTATATATGACATATAATATATATTGATATCTTTATTTGTTTTGGCCTCTCAACGCATGTGGTTTTTGTGGTTTCATATATCCAGATTGTTCACTGAGAATGGGTATAGGGTAGGTGAGGAAAATACATTTCTAGTGTCTGTCTGGATTTAAAGAGAAGTGACATGTAAATGCATCATAACAACGGTGAAAGAACGTGCTGCTTATAATAAAATTTACCAGTAAAATATTCTATCAGTGTGTCTAGCTCTTCTAGGTGCATACATTCTTTATTGGTTTGTCTTAACCTGATTGCTGTTAGCCAGTACTTCATAGATCTATAGTGAGTGCAAATAGTGATCTTATTTTTTTTTCTACCTTTTAAAGAGTGATGAGAGAACAGTTTGAGATGAACACAAACTAGAGAAATAAATAGGGAGCTAAATCAATTAAGTATAAGAGTTAACAGTTTCTTAAACTCTTGGCATGTCATGCGGCAGAAGTCTTTATTGTTGAATTGAAAAGTTGCCCAAATGGAAGGAACTAAGAAGATGCTTTTCTTGATGTGCGGATAATATGAGCTGCGACATGCAGATAAGGATATTACTTAGTATTTAAAAAATAATCCTTCCAATGTTCAAGCTGTGGGAGAAAAGACATGAAGGAACCATAAAATTTTATTTTACAGTGGAATTAGCCTCTTCATCTGTATGATTCAAATAAAATGTGAGTTCAGAAAAAGGCAAACAACATACTTAAAGCCTTTGTTGTCGGGTTGGGTGGTAGCAGTTGTAGAAGTGAAAGTATAGGATTTCAAGAAAATGCAGTTAATCTGGATTGTATTACAATTATGGCCATATGTCATTGTGTAAGCCTGGTACTTAATCAAATGTGAAATACAGTATATGAGGTAGTGGTGTGTGTGTGCCTGTGTGTGTGCTTGTGTGTGTGTGCCTGTGTGTGTGCTTGTGTGTGTGTGTGCCTGTGTGTGTGTGTGTGTGTGTGTGTGTGTGTGTGCCCCTGAGCTTTGTTGGCTGTGGCTCTCATAACACACAAAAGGGCAGGTGGAACCTTGGCTGCTTCAGTTTGCAACTCACAGTATGACTTGTTTAAAAAATAATATTTTTTTAAATTGCTAGTGTTTTTAATTTTTTTTGGTTTTTGGGCCACACCTGATGACACTCAGTGGTTACTCCTGGCTATGCTCTCAAAAATTGCTCATGGCTTGGGGGACCAAATGGGATGCTGGGGATCCAACAGAGGTCCGCCCTGGATCAGCCTTGTGAAAGGCAAATGCCCTACTGCTGCGCTTTCTGGCCCCTAAATTGCTAGTTTTTATGCAGTTGAAAAGACCAATAAGAATTAGGAAAGAATGATTGTCCTGCCTTTGAAATGATTGAATGAAATGACTGAAAGGATGCAGTGAATGAAATGTGACTTCTGCTGTAATTTGGGTGGCACTTGAGAATGTCATGTATAGTGGAATAATATAGGAGAACAAATGCCAATCTCACTCATGTGATATATAGAGATACAAAGCCAGGGGACTGACAGTTTCCCTGAAAGCGAATTCATGGACTTTGACTATAGAGGTGAGGTTACCAAGTTGGGGGTGTTGATGGAAAGAGGCAAGTCAAAGACATAGAACAACAGAGGTAGAGGTGAATGATTAATACTTTATCACAAACATGAATGTTAGCACTAATGTAATTATGAGACATGACAGAAATGTAAAAAATGATAAATATTAAGAGAGAACTTTGAGAATGTTTATGAAAACTTCTGATATTTTGGCAACATTAACTCCAAGAGTTGCCTGTTGAACACTGCCAAAACAAACATTCTTTATACACCTTTACTGAATTTTCAGGAATGGAATTAGCAGGTTAAAGGATGTGAATATATGTTTTTGTTGCTAAATGGCTTTCATAGGTTTGAGGAAGATTGCTGTTAATTAAAAAGAAATAGAATTCACTAGTGAAATCATCTAGTTTTAAGCTTTTTATTGATGGGAATAAGTAACTTAAAAATTGAAATGCCATGGTTTACAAAGTTGTTCTTAATACAGTTGTTTCAGAAATTCAGTATTCAAACACCAATCCCACCAGCAGTATGACCTCTACAATTGTCACCAGTTTTCCACCTACCCCCCCCTCAGCAGGCACAAAATTATTTATTTTGTATTGCTTTTTACAACAAAATAGAATTATAAAAAAATAATTAAAAGAATGTGAACATTGTTATTATCACTCACAGTGCTGTTATGAAAGTTATTATCTGTTATTAAGTCTTCAGTGTTACTCTTTTTGCTTATTGAGCTCGGTGGGCTTCTATGCACTTTCCCATCTAATTTGCTGCATTCTAACTGGGCTACCAGTATTATGAAATTTGTAGGCATCAGAGGCTATAGAATAGGGACAGTTCATTAGCTTGGCATCTCTTCCAAGAGTAGTTGTGAAGCCGGGCTGTTTATATGCCAAAAGCTGTGGGATATGAGTGGGACTTTGTGCAGAAAGTTTGTATTAAGGGAAGTTGGTTGCCTCCACTTTGATAAAGTCCCAGAATTTTCAGTCCAGAGTTCAGTCTACCTAAATTTCATTGGTATGGAATCTGTTTTGAATTTGGGAATAAATAACATTGTTTTTTGAATCCTCTGTCTTGCAATTTCTAAATTTATTTTCTCCTAAACATTCCTTTATGGTTCAGGAGCCAAACCAGAATTCATGTCATTTTATATTTCTTCAATCTGCATCTAATCTGAAACTATCTGCATATCTCTGAATTTACTAATTTACTTTATATAATATTTACCAATTCACAGATCACAGATTTCATTCTATAAGGTGTTTATAGCCTGAGTGTTCTGTATTTTCTCCTACTTAGCTCGTTTCTGTATTCTTTATTTTGTTTTGTTTTGTTTTTGGGCCACACCTGGTGGTGCTCAGGAATTACTCCTGGCTGTGTGCTGAGAAATCACTAGCGTCAGGCTGAGGGTACTATATGGGATGTTGGGGATCGAACCTGGGTCTGTTTCAGGTTGGCCGTATACAAGGCAAACATCCTACTGCTGTGCTATTTCTCTGGCCCCAGTTTCTGTATTCTTTTAAGGAGCACTGCAAAAGCTTCATTGTATAAGAGTGATCACATGATATGTACTGTTTCACCACATCTCTGAGTAGCCAACTGTTTGTCTAGGTCAGCCAGTGGTATTGTGAGAGCAGGAAATTGATTTTCTCATTGGTTTACCATGTTCCAGTAATTTCGTTTTTTGCTTTAAATGTTATAATGTAGCGTTATTAGAAATTTTAATAATTGTTTTTAAAGATAATGAAAAGTCATGTTTTAAGGTAGGAGAGGGAGACATTTTGATGGGGGGCATGATGAAGGGTCAACAGTCACTTGTTTCACACTAAAGTTTATAATTTGCATAGTTATCACACAGTCATCAAACAGCATTACATTATCTTATGTATACGGTGAGAATCTTATAATAGTATAGTTTTACTTTCTTCTTCCTTGGTGTTATTTTTGTTGTATGTTTACACTTATATGTTAGATTGTACAGTGTTTTTCTTAAAATCTTTTATTTTGTGGACTTATCTAGCTTCCTTTTAATTTTGTTTATATGGTTGAGTTTTCATTACAAACTATTTCTTAACAGAACAAAACCCAGTAAATTTCCCATTTTCTCAACTGAAATGCATTCAATCTGTACAGATTTAGCTTTACTTAAAATTTTTTTTTGTATCTGAAAATAATTTCCCACATGCTAGAAAGATACACTTGAATAAAATAGGAATGTTCTGATTTTTAATTATTTGAAAGGTTTTTTTTTTTTTTTTAAGTTTTTGGATAAATTTCTTTAACTTTTCTTTTTGACCTTTATGAAAAAAGATTCTTTTTTCACCACTCTCACCCTACCAGAATCGCATTTTCATCTTGTTGGTTTCCTCTTAACTCCAACATCATGTCTGGTTCCAGTGAAGCTAAAGAGAATTCGCACAACAAGGCTCGGACATCGCCTTATCCTGGTTCAGAAGTGCAGCGCCGCCAGGTCCCTAATGAGAAGGTGGGCTGGCTTGTAGAGTGGCATGACTATGACCCGGTGGAATATACCGCAGGTTCTGTCTTGGCTGGACCTAGATGGGCAGATCCGCAGATCAGGTGAGTAAGTTAGCTGGAGTTTTTGTTTTTGGTACATTCTCAAAATTTATTTAAAATTTTTTAATAATACCTTTATTTAAGCACCATGATTACAAACATGATTGTAGTTGTTTTCAGTCATAAAAATGAGTCAGCTGGAGTTGTTTAGGCCTAAGACTTTTAGGCTAAGAAAGGATTTTTACATGTAAATTATATGACAGCTCAAAAATTACATAGTGCTTGACTTTATTATATAATTTTTTTTTTACCACACCCAGCAGTGCTCAGGTTACTCCTGGCTCTGTGCTCAGAAATTGCTCCTGCCAGGCTCAGGGGGCCATTTGGGATTCTGGGAATTGAACCGGGTCCATCGGGGTTGTCTACATGCAAGGCTATGTGCAAGGCCACTGTGCTATGGTTCTGGCCCCTGTGATATATCATTTGATTAATACATTTTCCCTGAAGTCTTATTGAAGATGGGCAGTCCATGTTTGTTTGTTCTTTGGGAGTCAGGTATGATGATCTTCACAAATAACTCTATGATTTTTTTTTTTGTCTCAGAAAGTAGCAAGTACTTTAATTTGTCATGTTTATCAGTAGAACATCTTTTTTTTTTTTTTTTTTTTGGGTTTTTTTGGGCCACACCCGGTAACGCTTAGGGGTTATTCCTGGCTATGTGCTCAGAAGTTGCTCCTGGCTTGGAGGACCATATGGGACACCGGGGGATCGAACCGCGGTCCGTCCAAGGCTAGCGCAGGCAAGGCAGGCACCTTACCTTTAGCGCCACCGCCCGGCCCAGTAGAACATCTTTTTTAGTTATTTTTGAACACTTAGATTTGTGTTAAAATGTAAAAATATTTTTCAGAATTTTTAACCCAAAGCTATAAGAGCAGATTTAGATCTGTGAAGGAAAGACAAAAAGTATTTAAAGGAGAGAGAGAGAGATGAAAAAGGGAGAAGGAGGACTCAATAAAAAGGCTTTGACTAAAGAGAAGAGCTGTATTCACTCACATTTTATAATTATGTTTCTTAATAGCAAAAGAAAAATGATGCGTTTTAGAAACTACAGTTGTCTAGGTACTGTAGTAGTGCTTTATAAAAATAATTTTTTTGTTTTGTTTTTTGGACCACACCCGGCTGTATTCATGGGTTACTTTGGGTCTGTACTCAGAAATTACTGCTGGCAGGCTTGGAATCGAATCTAGGTTGGATGTGTGCAAAGAAATCTCCCTTACCCTACTTACTGTGCTATTGCTCTGGTCACTAAACATAATTTTTACTAGTAATACTTCTGCAGGGTTTGGTATTTCTACTTTATAGAACAAAACATGAATCAGAGAACTTTTCTTTTTTGTGTATTTAGAGAACTAGGAGGTACTTGCCCTGGGATGTGAACTGAGACTTGCTACTCTAACTTGAACAGTTTTAAAAGTTAGATTCAATGGGCAAATTTATTGTAATTAATGGTCCTCTCTTTGCTTGTTGGACAGATTCAGTTCACTTAGTTGTCAAATGCCACAAGGACCTCTTGCTTTGACAATGTTTGGAGCCCATGCTTTATCCAGAGATGTATTTGTAACTCTTTGACAGTATTGTTAACCAGTAAATATGTCATTTGTTCTAAATAATTTCTTTTTGCTTTATTATAGGAGATATAGATGAATATATACATGTTCTGTGTGTCTAATTAAAATTATTGATGTTCATGGTGCTAGGTAGTATAAAGATATAATATAGTTTTTATTTAAATTTTAAATTTAGTTTTTTGTTTTTGTTTTTGTTTTTGGGTCACACCCGGCAGTGCTCAGGGGTTACTCCTGGCTTTATGCTCAGAAATCGCTCCTGGCAGGCTCGGGGGACCATATGGGATGCCGGGATTCGAACCACCGACCTTCTGCATGAAAGGCAAACGCCTTACCTCCATGCTATCTCTCTGGCCCCTAAATTTAGTTTTTTAAATGTTGAGTATATATATCACAATCTAAGCCAAGCTTTATTACTATATTGTGTTTGTGATAACTAGGCTTGTGCTTTTTTTTTTTTTTTTTTTTTTTTTTTTTTTTGCTTTTCGGGTCACACCTGGGGACACTCAGGGGTTACTTCTGGCTTTGTGCTCAAAAATTGCTCCCGGACGCCAGGGGATCGAACTGCGGTCCATTCTAGGTTAGCGCGTGCAAGGCAAACACCCTACCACTTGTGCCACTGCTCTGGCCCCTGCATTTTATTATTAATAAAAAGTTTTAGAGCTCCCCAAAGTATCATAATTCTGGTTTTAAATCTCATGATTTTTACCCACTAATTTTTTATTAGTATGCTAGATGGAAAATTAGGGAACATCTAGAATTTTTTTAAAATTGATTTTTTCAAACAACACAAATATTCCTATGCTCTTTTACTAGAATTAAAAGCTCAGTTTCTAGTTTTTTGAGGAATATCCATATTGTTTTCCAAAAAGGCTGGACTAGTAGTCATTCCCACCAGCAGTAAATAAGTCCCTTTCTCCCTTTCTCCTGCATCAGTTGTTCTTGTTCTTTGTGATATGCCAGTCACTGTGTTGTGAGCTGTTACCTCATTGTTGTTTTAATTTGCATTTCCCTGATGATTGGTGATATGAAACATTTTCCATATCCCTTTTGGCTGGGTTGTTTCTGTTGGTGAATGTAGGGGATGGCATAGAGCTGCTGCAGTTTATGCATAAAGGGGAGTCTGCCCAACCCCCCAACCTTTCTTTCTGAGAATGCTGCAGAGATATATGGTATTACTGGGAAGTAATTATTAGTATAATTAGTAAAATTATTGGGAAGTATCTATGGCCATTATTTTCTTTTTGAATATATAATCCTTAATCTATCTTACACAACTTGTAAAATGAATTCCTGATTTTATGGGTTTACTTTGGTAAAAACATTGATCAGTATACATTATAGATTATTAAAATTGCTTTGAATCACACAGAGCATCAAGATAATAGAAGGAATATTATTTTTGTAACCACAGTAATTGTCCTAGTGTACCTATAGACAATTCCTTTTGCTCATAGTAATGTAAATGTTCCTTGCAGCATGTTGGGGGGAATTCTAGTGTTAATACTGTCAGTTTATCACTGGGGGAATATTAAATATAATGAGGTTCTGTATGGTATTGGTTAAATTATGTTTTAAGACTTTTTTAAGGAATAAGAATGATTTATATGGGGCTGGGAAGGTGGCGCTAGAGGTAAAGTGTCTGCCTTGCAAGCGCTAGCGTAGGACGGACCGCAGTTCGATCCCAGGCGTCCCATATGGTTCCCCCAAGCCAGGGGCAATTTCTGAGTGCATAGCCAGGAGTAACTCCTGGGCGTCAAACGGGTGTGGCCCAAAAACCAAAAACAAACAAACAAAGAAAGAATGATTTATAAATAAATAAAAACCTTGAATAACTTAGGTGAATAACTTTTAGTGACATTGCTTTTATGAATGGTATGTTGATAGCATGATTATGTTTTTATCTGGGTTGTTATTTCTTTGAATTTTCATTACAGTGAAAGTAACTTTTCCCCCAAGTTTAATGAAAAAGATGGGCATGTTGAGAGGAAAAGTCAGAATGGCCTTTATGAAATTGAAAATGGCAGACCAAGGTAGGTAGTAGGAATAGAGCATATTACAAAAATAAGTGTGCACAAGGTAAAAAATAAATATGTATTGAATGTATCTTCCAGATAGTATGTAAAATAATTTCTATATGTGATTTCATTAAGTTGTTACAAATGCTTAGTAGATTTTTAATTTTTAGTTTCATTTTACAGAAAAGGTGAGATAAAATAGAATGCAACTTTTTTAGAACTACTTTGAAGGAAGAGATAATTGAATAAAGAGAAAAATATGAAATTATACTTCTAATACTTATCAAATGGAATGAAATCTTAGAGTAAGAATTTATCCAGACATAAGATTAAACTAAATAACCAAATAATTTAACATCAAGAATTTTCAAAACGTTTCTAAAAGATTGTAATTTTATTATAGGTAAAATGATTGCAGTGGTGTCTCTGGATTCTTATTTTATGTACAAAGTTTCTGTACTATCACACTATCAAAATGCTTAACACCCTTTACATTGTTTTTGTGTCACTCCTAGTCTGCCTCTTCGCTCTTTCCACAGTTTGTAAGCTCAGTTTTGTAATCAGGTCCACGTGTTTGTAATCATTTAGTGCTGTCGATTCCCTTATTTAGTTTCTCTGTGTACCAGAAATCTCAGGTCCTCTGATATTTGTCTTTCTTCCTCTGACTTCTGTTGCTTAATTAACGTAATATTCTCCAGTTATATCAGTGGCAACAAAGTACAGTATGTATATTTTTAATAGCTGCCTAGTATTTTATTGTGTGCATTATGTGTATATGGGACATATATTATGTATAAACATGTTTGTGTGTATACATACATGTATATATACCACAGCGTATTTATTCGCTGTCTTTTGTTGGACATTTGTGATGTCTCTATATCCTGACTTGTACGAAGTGCTCCCATAAACTTAAATTTGTATATATCTTTTCAAATTAATGTTTTTGTGTTTGATTTTTATAGACAGCTTTCTAATAATTCCTGCAGGGATGTTGCTTGCTTTAGTTTGTCTGAGAATGTTTTTATCCCTCATCAAATCTAAATGACAGCATTGCAGATTAGTGGACTCTAGGTTAAAAGTTTTATTCAGGCTGGAGAGATAGTATAGTGAGTAGGGCATTTGCCTTGCGTGCGGGCAACCCACATTTGATCCCCAATATCTCATATTGTTCCCCAAACACAACTAGGAGTGATTCCTGAGTCTATGTAGAGCCAGGAATAATGACTAAGCATTTCTTCTGTGGCCCAAAAACTAGAAAAAAAGTTTTATTCACTTATTCGAATATGTCATTTCACTTTTCTTGCTATACAGCTTTATATGGGAAATCTCTATGATTCTTATGCTATTTTCCTTGTATTTGAATTTTTTGTTTTCTCTTGTTGCTTTAAGTTTTCTTTCTCTTTGGTTTTTGCATTTTGATAACCATGTGTCTTGGTGTTTTTCTGTTTGCATTGGTTTTGCTGAAACTTTTTGGGCTTCTCAAGTCTGTAGAAGCCTCCTCCAGAGATTGGGGAAGTTCTGAGCTACTTATCTCTTCTACAGGTCATTCTTTTCCTTTGTCTTTTCTGCTTCTTTTGATATTTCCATAATAAAGACACTATTCTTTTTTCTGTTATTCATTAAGTTTCTTGCGTTCCTTTTACTTTTTCTTGTTTGCCCCTTATTATTTTCTTTTTTTGTACCTCTTATTATTTTCAATGGCTTGTGTTTTGTCTTCAAGTTTACTGATATAGTTCTTCATATCCAGAATTCTATTAATATGTCTAGTCTTAAAATTTTTTTTAATAAATCATCATGAAATACAGAGTTAACAAGATGTTGATAGTTGACTTTAAGTCATACAGTGTTCTAACACTATGGATATTTTTTAGCTCTTCAATTCCATTTGTATGGATTCTTTTCTCCTCTGAACCAGTCCTTTTTCAGTGATTGCTTACTTTTCACTGCCACTGCATGGACGGTTGATTTCAGGTCCTCTTTTTTTTTTTTTTTTGGTTTTTGGGCCACACCCGTTTGATGCTCAGGGGTTACTCCTGGCTATGTGCTCAGAAATCGCCCCTGGCTTGGGGGGACCATATGGGACGCCGGGGGATCGAACCGCGGTCCGTTCCTTGGTAGCGCTTACAAGGCAGACACCTTACCTCTAGCGCCACCTTCCCGGCCCCAATTTCAGGTCCTCTTTAACATGGCTTTAGAATTTTGATGAACTTGAGGACTTGCCTGGCCTTCTGCTGAGGAAATCTCTATAAAACAGAAAAACAAATAATTAAAAACACAATGCCAGCAACTGTGCCTTCCTACAATTTGAAAAGTAGAATTGTTGTCCATATTTGTAAATATATAAATTCTTAGTTTAGCACAAAACAGTTTAAAGACTTGCTAAGTTTGAATAATAGTCATGAGGAAGATCAGAGGATAAAAGAGAATATAAATGGGCAAAAACAGATTAGGGCATTTTTCTATTTACAACAGTGAAAGTTGAACATTTTAAGAATATTGACTGGAAGGAAGTTATTCAAATTCTTAATGTTTGACAGATATTTTTTAAAACATTGGATTATGGCTTTAGATTATGCAAAAGTTGTCATTTTTACAAAATTGTTTTCTTCAAAAAAAGGAATAGTTATTTACTGGAATCTGGAAAATATAAATCTTTGAGGGACATGGGGTGTCATCTCTGTGCTTAAGGAGGGTACACATAGTCTATGCTGGGGGGGGAATCATACTAACATACGGCTGTCTTCTAGTCATGTCAAATTGGGTTGTAGAATTAGTATGTTCAACTGATTTTATGTTTTTATTTTCCAGAAATCCTGCAGGACGGACAGGACTAGTTGGTCGGGGTCTTTTGGGACGCTGGGGCCCAAACCATGCAGCAGATCCTATCATAACCAGGTAAGAATAAAAAACCGTTTAATAACAGTGATTGGAAAAATACAAACTGTATGTATTTACATACACAGAGATAAAGGAGTATTATATCTTGTGCATTTGAAACATACATGAATCTATAATGGGACTCTTTTTTTTTTATTTTTTTTTATTTTGGTTTTTGGGCCACACCTGGCGGTGCTCAGGGGTTACTCCTGGCTGTCTGCTCAGAAATAGCTCCTGGCAGGCACGGGGGACCCTATGGGACACCGAGATTCGAACCAACCACCTTAGGTCCTGGATCGGCTGCTTGCAGGGCAAACGCCGTTGTGCTATCTCTCCAGGCCTATAATGGGACTCTTGATAAAATTTTAATGATATATTATAAGTGTAAGTTTATGGTCTTATATATGCCTGTTAAATATTATTATTATTATTTTTACTTTTTGGGCCACACCTGGTGATGCTCAGGTGTTTCTCATGGTTCTGCACTCAGGAATTACTCCTGACTATCCACAAGGGAACACTTGGGATGCTGGGAATTGAACCATGATTGTTCAAGGCAAACACCCTACCTGTTGTACTACTACTGTAGCCCTGTTAGCTATTATTTGAACAGAGTTAACTTGTTAGATAGTTAGCAAGCATCTATTTGTTTTCAAATTGAGTTAATAGCATGGAAAATTTATAAGTACATAAAAGCTAAGTTTTAGTTCACTTCAGTGAAGAACTGTGGTTTGATTTGTAAAATGAAAAGTATAAGGGGCTGGTGAGGTGGTGGTAGAGGTAAGGTGTCTGCCTTGCAAGTGCTAGCCAAGGAAGGACCACGGTTTGATCCTCCGGCATCCCATATGGTCCCCCCAAGCCAGGGGCAATTTCTGAGCTCTTAGCCAGGAGTAACCCCTGAGCTGTGACTGAAAAAAAAATATAAAATGAGGAAATAAATTATCATGGAAATAAAATCTCAAAGTAACAGAATGCTTTAGGAAAATTGCAAGATTGGAGGGTGGGGAACAATAACAAAGCCAGCATCCAAAAAAAAGATACTGTGAAGGTTGATTGAACCGAACTTAGAGCTTGGATGTGGCCAAGGGTATGTCTCAAGAAAAGGCTTATAGTAATATCTAATTAAATATTGAGGAGGGGGCTGGAGTGGTAGCACAAGCGGTAGGGTGTCTGCCTTGCACGCTGTCATTTAGGATGGACCACAGTTCGATCCCCCAGCGTCCCATATAGTCCTGCAAGCCAGAAGTGATTTCTGAGTGCACAGCCAGGAGTAACCCCTGAGCATCACTGGGTGTGGCACAAAAACCAAAACCAAATATATATATATATATATATATATATATATATATATATATATATATATATACATTGAGGAGAAAAAAAAAGACTAGATTGGTTGACTGATTTTTTTTTAGGAGGAGCTAGAATACAGTGGGTTATTTGTATGCCTTGCCTGTGCTGACTGAAGTTTGATTCCTGACATCCCATATGGCACTGAGCTCCCCAGGAGTAATCCCTGAGAACAGAATTAGGATGGAGTAAACCCAGGGAACAGTGAGGTGTGGCTCAAAAGAAAACAAACTTTTCTAGGAGGAAGATCTCTAATAAAGTAAATTAAAAAGTAATTACTCTTTATGGCATTCTATTGTGGCAAGTACTGGTTGTCAAAGTTAAGAAGTGTGAACTTGACTCATTGAAGAAAGGTATTCTGTTTTCAAGACGACTTAGCTGGTATGTGAGTACATATTCAGAGGCCCCTTAATGAATATTAAGCAGAACCAAGAAGGTTGGACAATTGAATGCTGAGATGGACTTTAAGGGACTGTTAGAATAATTTTTTTTTTTTTTTTTTTTGGTTTTGAGGCCACACCTGGTAATGCTCAGGGGTTACTCCTGACTATGCACTCAGAAATTGCTCCTGGCTCTGTAGATTCATGCTGGGGATAGAACCCAGGTTTGTCCTGGGTCAGCACATGCAAAGCAAATGCCCTACTGCTGTGCTATCGCTCCGGCCCCTGAATAATTCTTAAAATTATCTTTGGGAGGTGAATGTACTGGTAGTAGGTTAGAAGGGGAGATTTATTTGCATCCTGGAAAAGAGTCTAGAATATGTGCTTTCTGAAGTAAATAGCACTTTGATAATTTTTTTATAATGTAGCATTTTATTAAAAATTATTTTTATAGAATACATTTTCAAATTAAAGAGTCCCAATGGGAAAATAGAAACTTATCTCGTTGAGTTTTATATTTGCAGGCAGATTTTAGGATAAAAGAAACCAAATATATTTGAGAATTAAATTTAGAGTCTACGGGCCAGAGAGATAGCATGGAGGTAAGGCATTTGCCTTTCATGCAGGAGTTTATTGGTTCAAATCCTGGCATGCCATATGGTCCCCCAAGCCTGCCAGGAGCAATTTCTGAGTGTGGAGCCAGGAGTAACCCCTGAGTACTGCTGGGTGTGACCCAAAAACCAAAAAAAAAAAAAAAGATTTAGAGTCTACAATATTTTTATTACATTTTATAAGGAGACTTCCTTCCTAAAGCAAATTCATTATATTTAGAAGCTCTCAACATCTCCCTGGGGTTTTGAAATTAGTAACGTGAAAGATCAGCATTTTCTCCTATTTTTAAAGTTTTCTTAGGACATGTAAACATCATTAACTACTGTCAATGACATAGAGGGGGAATTTAAGCATTGTCAATTTTCTGTAGTCTTCTTTTTTATTTCATGATCAAACTTTATTGAATATTTGGCAGAGAAAAGAATGTGTACAAAGACTTCTTTTATATATTAATGTCTTTAAACATCTTGATTACAAATATGATTATAGTTGGGTTTTAGTCATATAAAGAACACCTCCCTTCACCAGTGCAACATTCCCATCACCAATGTCCCAAGTCTCCCTCCTTTCTACCCCACCCACACCTGTACTCTAGACAGGCTTTCTACTTCCATCATTCATTCACATTGTTAGGGTAGTTCTCAGTGTAGTTATTTCTCTAACTGCAGTCACCACTCTTTGTGGTGAGCTTCATGTCGTGAGCTGGACCTTCCAGCCCTCCTCTCTTTGTCTCTGAGGATTATTGCAAAAATGACTTTTATTTTTCTTAAAATCCATAGATGAGTGAGACTATTCTGTGTCTATCGAGAGATGGACTTATTTCACTCAGCATAATAGATTCCATATGTGTACAAAGACTTTACTTATGAATCGTTGGTGTTCCCGTCTCTCCATTATCTGTAGGACATATACAGAAGTCTATTTAGATACTGATAGTAATAAGATAAATTTCTTATGAGTTTGATAAATTCAAAGACAAAAACTCACATGTGCTATATAGTGATTATAAAGAGACTCCTGTGGGTAACTGGGAGACTCATTAACTCACTAGAATATAGAATTCAGTCTCACATTTTTGTTTCTTCTTTTTTCTTTTATTTTGGTGCCACAGATTGAATCTAGGGCCACATACGTGCAATGCATGCACACATTCTTGGCTTCAGTTTTTGTTTTTAATGTATTTCCTAGGGCCGGAGTGGTGGCGCAAGTGGTAAGGCGTCTGCCTTGCTGCACTAGCCTAGGACGGACTGCGGTTCGATGCCCAGCGTCCCATATGGTCCCCCAAGCCAGGAGCGATTTCTGAGCACATAGCCAGGAGTAACCCCTGAGCATCAACAGGTTTGGCTAAAAAAACAAAAAAAAAAGTAATTCCTTTCAAACCTTGTCCTTAAAGATTAAATTCTAATATAATCAGATGCTTAGATGTGTCTCAGCAAAGTACTTAAATGCTATTTCCATCTTATTGTTAATTGAATGGCATGACAGAGCAGAGGCAAAGAGGTATACAATTAGTTCTCCAGGTAAAAGGTGAGAGCTTCCACAGACAGCATGGCAACAGCATTACAGATGCCCATTTCACAATAATTGAATTAACAGAGCCCATCGTAGGTTAAAACTGAGAGCCCAGAGCACACGCCTTGACAGCTTTTTGTGTTGTTGTCCCTAAACATAGTAACAACTTGTTCAAGGCCCTGGTGGTTGTGGAGATAGGGTCAGTCAGGGAGTAGTCTCGCAGATTAAGGACTTAAATAAATAGCTAGGAGCAGGACCAGGGTCAAAACACTAACCACCATCTCATCAGGCCAGTGGAGAGATTTAGCCTTGAAACTAGCATGGCAACACACACACACACACACACACACACACACACACACACACACACACACACACACACACACACACACACAAACACAAACACACACACGTTTTTCTTACACACACAAGGTATTTGTTCCCTGAAGCCAGGGTTTAACACACACACACACACACACAGACACACAGTTTTAACAAAACACAGGGTTTGACACACACACATGTTTTTCTTACACACACAAGGTATTTGTTCCCTGGAGCCAGGGTTTACACACCCAGGACCCCCAGGTTTAGGATTTCACACACACACACACACACACACACACACACACACACACACACACACACACACACACACACACACACACACACAAGAAACTAGCATGGCGGTTGGGTGACAGATGAATATGCCGCACTTATAAAATTTATGGAAGGTGAATCCTGAAGAATTCCGGAGACACAAGCATGTTTGACCATGTGGGTTTGGAGCAATAAAGCTCGGCCTTCTTAGGTATCACAAAGGACACCTAGCTACCAGAAGACCACCACCATGTCCAATCTTAATAATTTTTTAAAATCACGTGAATTTAAATAAGGTTATAAAATTAAAGGGCATAATGAATTTTTCTCTAATAATAAAAGGCATGAAGATTGAAAAGCACTTAGTAGACCAGCTGAAGATTATAATCTGCTCTTATGCTAGCTAATAAAGTGAAGTATAAAAATGGACACTACATATATATATATACACATATATACATACATACATATATATATAGTTTGGTTTTTGGGTTACACCCGGCAGTGCTCAGGGGTTACTCCTGGCTCTACGCTCAGAAATTACTCCTGGCAGGCTCGGGGGACCATATGGGATGCCGGGATTCCAACCATCATCCTTCTGCATGCAAAGCAAATGCCCTACCTCCATACTATCTCGAGCTCCCTGACACTACATATTTTTACACTGTATTTAATATGTGGATGCCAGGGATGTACACTAAGATGCTAGAGGCAGGGGATTGGAGGGTGGGTGCTTACTTGCATCTCCCTGTAATTTCTTTTAAAAGGCTTTTTTTACTCTGACTTTTCTAAATTTTGTTCAGCTTAAAATTTTTCTTTTGGATAATACTTTAGTAGCAGCATTTCTATTCTGAATTTTCATGATATTGAATTTTTATTCAATTATCCTTCTGGCCAGTAGACAGTGATCCTGGACTGTAAAGTGCTGGATATACAATATTTATAATGCAAAACAGTATTTTGGTACAATTAGCATATAGGAGGCAAATTTACATATATTTTGTTATAAATGAAAAATACATCTTTATAACTTTGTTTCAAGCTTGAAATAGCATGCTGGATTTTGTTCAGATTTTGACTTTATGTTATTATTTTTAGATGGAAAAGAGATAAAAGTGGAAATAAAATCACCCACCCCATATCTGGAAAAAACATCTTACAGTTTGTTGCAATAAAAAGGAAAGACTGTGGAGAATGGGCAATCCCAGGGGTAAGCATTAACATCAACCTGATGTTTTCAGTTTCTTTGTTTACTATAAGATGGTTGCTGTCATTTTTACTCTATCCTTTCTAGGACAACCAAGGAGGTCATTGTAGCTAGAATGGATGACACAATAAGGAAGATAAAACAGAATTGATAGTGGGGGAAATGTTTGGTTCTTGCTTCCAGAGCTGCGGCTTGAGTTTGAAAAGTAACTGGAAATGAGTCAGATTGGCTCAGTATAATGGCAGGCTAGCCTTGTACCCTTTTTTGACCTTGTGGTTAAATTGAGAAGATGAATTGACAGCCTGATTCTCTGGAAATAAATGGGTTTAAAAAACCATATACGGAAGAATGAGAATCATTGTTATGGGCAGATAGAATAATAAATGTCCACTCCTGTATTTGTTAATGAATTTGAGTATTCTTCCTTTATTGTTTTTAAAATTATGATTCTTAGGGCATGGTGGATCCAGGAGAGAAGATTAGTGCTACCCTTAAAAGAGAATTCAGTGAAGAAGCTCTCAATTCCTTACAGAAATCCAGTGCAGAGAAGAGACGATTAGAGGAGCAGTTACATAAACTCTTTAGCCAGGACCATCTTGTGGTAAGAAGTGATTATTTACAGGAAGAAGGATTTATCCTGAGGGTTAGTGAAAGTTTCTTAAAGTTCCCTCAAAAGTCTGATAGGATTTTCTGGAAAAAAAAAATGGAAATACTTAAATGTTTGAAATATTGATCAAAAACAACTTCTCTCTAGATTTCTAAAACACACACACACACACAAAAAATCAAAATAAAAAAAATGTGTAGACCAGCTTTAGGACAGTTTACGTCATTTTGTGAGGGTTTGGGGGACTTTCGGGCCATACCTGTTGGTACTCAGGGCTTTCTCCTGACATCTGTGCTCAGGGCCACTTTTGTTGGGGTTCAGACCAGAGAGGTATTGCCGGGGATTGCCTTATGCAAGACGAGTGCTTTACCCATTATACTATCTCTCCAGTTCCTTTTGATAATCACACTTTACTCTTTGGACTTTATTTTGAGTTGTTTTTTGGGCCAAACCTGGAGGTTTCCGGGGCTATTATTCCTGTCTCTGTGCTCAAGAGTGACTCGATAGTGCTTGGGGACTTTGCATGGTACTGGGGATTCAGCCTAGGGCAGCAGGATGAAAGGCAAATGCCTTAAACTCTGTGCTGTCTCCAGTCTCTCCTCAAAGATTTTGTTTAGACAGGTATGAGTTTTTGTGTCTCTGAGCTTTATCCATATAATAGAAAAATTAGAAAAATCTTACATGAATTTAGCTTTCTTCTTTGTTTTATTCTTTTTAAATTTTAATTAAGACATTGTGATTTATAAAGTTGCCCATAATAGGGGCTGGAGCGATAGCACAGCGGTAAGGCGTTTGCCTTGCACATGGCCAACACAGGACAGATGATGGTTCGAAACTTGGCATCCGATATGGTCCCCCGAGCCTCCCACGGGTGATTTCTGAGCGTAGAGCCAAAAGTAACCCCTGAATGCCACCAGGTGTGACCCCCCAAAAAAAATTCCAAAAGAAAAGTTGCCCATAATAACAGTTTTGAGTTGATTTACAAAAGTTGTCTTTATAATGAGTTTCAAGAGGTTTTTTTTTTTAACTGTATTTTTAACTTTTTTAAATTTTATTTCTTTTTTTATTAATAATTTTCATTTTGACCAAAGTGGATTATAAATCATTCACAGTAGTATTTTAGGTACATAGTGACATTGAATCAGGGGCGTTCCTACCACCAATGTTGCCCTCCTTCCACCTCTGCATGTATCCCATATCGCCCCTCCTTTGGCCCCTCTGGCTGCTAGTATAAGTGGTCTCTTCTGTGTCTAGCTTGTTGTAGATTGGGTATCAATTCTGTTGTAGTTGGCTTTGGATTTGGTGTTTAAGTGGTCATTTTTTATTTCTACTCAATATTCATACGACTGTTTGGTCTTAGTGCCCTCCATTATTTCTCCCTCAATTTGTGAGGCAGAACAAGATGGTTCAAGTTATGTGGTTCTGTTTGAAGGTAAGGAAAAGAAAAAGAAAAGAAGAATACCTATCTCACCACCACTGTCAACTTCCCTTTGCCAGTGTTCCCACACCCCCAAGTTACTTTTCATTCTCTAGTCTGCCTCCACAATAGGCACATTTTATTTTTAAGTTTGATTATTATAATTTGAGCCTTTAACAATCTTTTTTAATTATAACACTATGATTTACCAAGTTGTTCATAATACAGTCATTTTAGGCATTGAATGTTCAAATATGAATTCCAGCACCAATATGACCTTCCTTCATTAGTGTCCCCAATTCCCACCCACCACCCTATCCTGCTCCCTTGTACAATACTTTATATTGTTTATTATAATGCAAAGGCAAATAGAATTATCAAAACTTAAATCAACAGGGTCAACTTGAAATAATTGTTATGTCTTACCATGGTCTTACTAAAGATTAGTGTCTAAGGATTTATTGGGCTGTGGTGCTAGTTAAGTCCCCTGCGTTACTGTTTAGGCTCGCTGATGTTAGTAGATTACTCTGACTTTCCTACCAGATTTTCTAAGATACTACCAGGTTGACAGTACTATAAAATTTTGAGGTATTGTATGTCAGCTTGTGGCATAGGACCTATATATCTGAAACAAATTGGTGGCTTGGCAGCTTGATAATGTGAAGTAGTGGAGCTTGGCTGTTTCAGTTGGGAAGTTGTAGGGGGTGGTGTTTGGCTGCTGTGATTCATGCAGAAAGGGGAAACTGCTTCATTCACTTCTTGAAAATGCCTTAGAGGTCTCAACCCCAACCAGACTATTATTTTCTTTTAGACTGGGCTGTTTTTCTGCTGGGGAAGATGGGAATACTCGGTTGAATTCAGCTCTTTTCATGTTTGTTGTTCAGAATTTTTTTTTGATTGATAAACATTTAAATTATATGTTATTTTGTTTACTGTGTGCGTGTGTGTAGATCTTATAATTAATTATAAGGGAAAGAAAAGATTTTTCTTTCTTTTTTGTTGTTGGCTTTTGTGGGAATGTTTCTATTTTTTTAAAATTAGAATTTTATTTATTTTTATTTGAATACCATAATTATAGGATTGTTCATACTGCAGTTTTTTTCACAGAGAAAATTGTTTATGATTGAGTTACAGTTATACAATGTACAACAACCTTCATCAGTGCGCATTTCCCACCAACAATGTTAACAGTTTCCCTCTCATCCTTCCTGATGCCTTCTTCTCTCCCACCACCCCTCCCACATGCTTCTGGGTTAGGCATAAAATTAGAATTTTAAAATTTTATAATTATTAGCCATATTGTCCAGTGTCTTGGGTATTACATTTATGTTAAGATCTAAATCTTTAAAAAAAATCTATTAATAGCTTAACTATTAGTCTTTACTGTTACCACAAAAATAGATTTATTCTTGAGTGTATGTGTTCATAAATATCATACAAAATTATATAAAAGATCTGCATACAAGATCCCAGATGCTCATGAAGTGTAGATAAAGTAGGGGATTCTAGGTCCTTCCTCAATGTCCATATTTCTTTACTGGTGAATAGTGTTACTTGTTTTTTCCCCTGATGTGTGCTCATATTACCATGTCATGGTCTTGTCCCTGAGTCATAGCTAGAGTGAACAGTGTCCTGACTTTGTCCCTTTGCTACTCTGGCTCCAGTGCATATGGTTCTCTTCTAGAATTTGGCTGGAATCTCATAACCTATCCCCCTCTGCTGAGGCTTGCTTCTCTGGAATTTTTCATTCAGCCTCTCTATGGTTATGTGTACATGGGTGAGAATCTGCTCTCCTGTAGTTTGCTTAGTAATAGGTAAAGGGTCAGAGAGCAGCTCTCTCTATCTGAGGATGCAGATGGGGTCAAAGCAAGACTTTATCCAGGCACATATGTGGGGTCAGAGAGAGAGACTCCTTTCATCTGAGTGTCGCCTGGTGTTAGGAAGAGAGCTGCCCAGCTGGGGACTTCCTTGTATCTCTTACCATTTCCCACCCTACTAACTGTAGTCTATTAACTGCAGTCTATTAACTGTATGAACAAAATTGCATATTGTTTTGCAATATCATGCTTACTAGATTTCTAGAAACCAAGAAAGTTGACTTCTCTTCCTTCCATTCATGGTTAACTCTGAACTATTTTTAAATTTATCTCTTTTTAAAACTAGATCTATAAGGGATATGTTGATGACCCTCGAAACACTGACAATGCATGGATGGAGACAGAAGCTGTGAACTACCATGATGAAACAGGTAATTTTTCTGATCTGTCAAACTGATTGGATTAGATGATCATTTTAAGTCAAGTAATGCATGATTACATATGCAGTTTTAGTACCCTAAGCCAATTAACTATTGATTATAGAATTATGTATATAAAAAAACAAAATTGAGGCTAGAGAAATTGCTCAATGGGCTAAGCACACACTTTGCTTTTAGACTAATTTGATCCTTGGAGAGAGATGAGCCCCTTAGTACTGCTGGAACTACTCCAGCACCACTGGGTGTGGCCCAAAAGTCAAACCAAAATGAATCAAAAGAAACCAAAATTGTTGATATTATTAAAATATAAACAATGCTAATATACCCCAAGCATTGAAAATAAATAAAATTTTTTTTTCTGATCCATGAATTAAAACATTTATTTTTGATAGGAGAGTAAAATTTTTTTTATTGGAAAAAGAAAAGGAAGTATTCTACTTTAAAAGTTAATTGTGGGGGCTAGAGAGAGAGAACAGGATTATTTAAGGTGCTAGTCTTATATTTAAGTGATCTGGTTTGATCCCTTGCACCAAATGGACCCTTCAGCACTGCTAGGAGCCAGGAGTAGCCCCATATCCAAAAATGGTGTGACCCCCATATCCAAAAATAAATAAGACATTATTTAAAAAATAATTGTGTTTCATTTATACATGAAATAGCTTGCATTGATAGAGAAGTTGATCTTGTTTTTGTCTGTATCATAATGAAATAGGAGTACATAACGATATATAATGTCCTACTTAAGACTTTTTCTGAGCTGGAGGTGATAAAGGATGATTTGTTTGCTTGTTCTCATGGATTCACCTTTTCACTTTTTTAATTTCTGAAACAGGAAGATCTGGCCAGTTTATAGCCTGTGCTTTTGCTTATTAAACTTGGGAAATTCCCAGGGTCATTTCCATACAACTACTTTTCAGTATAAAATAATTAAAAGTATTACTTAATTAGTTAATCTTTCTTGTATTGAGAACTTAAGTATGTAAGATGATGAAGTATGAGAATAAAAATGAGAAACAAATTTATGTAGCTTCAGTACTGATAAGTATAACTATTTTTGCTTTTAAAAATGATAAGTTCTCTAAAGGTCTGTTAGTTTGTGAGTTGTTAGTATCACTGTCTTTACCCTTCTGCTTTTTCTTTAAACTGACCTTTTCTCCCCTGCTCCCACAGAGCCTTGCTGCATCTAAGAGCTCTGCATCTTACTTACTCTGATGCTTGCTCTGTCTTTGGGATCTGTGGTTTTTAGCCTTAATGTAATTATTTTTGAAACCTGGAGATGATATCTCTGATTATAAAGAACTTATGCAAGTAGGTCTTCAGCTCGAAGAGTAGGTGGGAAGGCAATTATAGTGTCAGAGACTATGCTATGCTTTTTCTGTCCTTGTTCTTCTGGAGGGGTTGATTGAGCCTATATTTCTCTCCCTGGAGGGAAAGGGCAGATATCAGAGGGGAGCTGTTTGAAGAGGTGTCTCTGTCTTCTTGTGACTTGGGCAGGCAGTGGTACTCAGGGGTTACTCCTAGCACTGTATTCAGAAATCATTTCTAGTGGTATTTGAGAGATTATGTAGGATGCCAGGGATAGAAACCAGGTTGGCCTTATGCAAGACAAGCACTCTAACTGTACTGTACTGCCACTCTTGCCCCGATGTTTTCTGCTTTGTTACTGATGTTCTCACTTATTATTCACTTATTTATTATGTCACTTTCTTTTATTATGTGTCTTTTTCCTATCTTCTTTAATGATTGCATGGAAAGGAGGTCTGCTCTGGTGTTGGAATGAGATTTATTTAACTTGTTTTCTATAGAAGAAAAGCATGGTTCTAGGGATTGAAATGATTTGATGACTGCTTGTTTGGTGACATGATTGGGAAAGTCTGCTTAACCGAAGAAACAAGTTTTCAGGGAGATGGCTCAAAGAGTTGGAGATCATGGTTTGCAATTTAAGAGTCTTGAGTTTAATTCCTGGCATTACATGGTCCTCAAACATTGTTATGGGTAACTTCCAACCACTACATAGATATGACCCCAAAACAAAAAGAAGTGGTGGAGAATTAACTACCAATAGACTCTCTGAAACTACTTAAATCTCTGATTCCTCTGAAATTTATTTTGATATCAGGGCTCTTTTTTTTTTTTTTTTTTTGGTTTTTGGTTCACACCTGGTGGCAACGCTCAGGGGTTACTCCTGGCTCTATGCTCAGAAATCGCTCCTGGCAGGCTCGGGGGACCATATGGGATGCCAGAATTCGAACCACCATCCTTCTGCATGGAAGGCAAATGCCTTACCTCCATGCTATCTCGCTGGAGGGCTCTTTAAAAGTATTTGTTGGGCCAGAGAGATAGCACAGTGATAAGGTATCTGTTTGCCTTGCAAATGGTCAACCCAGGACTAAAGATGGTTCGAATCTGGCATCCCATATGGTCCCCATGCCTGCCAGGAGCAATTTTTGAGCAGAGAGCCAGTAGTAACTCTGGGTGTGGCCCCCAAACCAATAAATAAATAAATAAAGTATTTGTTATTTTTCAATTATTTTGGTTTTCAGGCCATACCTGGTAGGATTTAGGGGAGCCATCAGATACTGGTTATAGAACCTGGGTTGCAGTATGCAAGGCAAAGGCCTTATACATGCGCTATCTCTCCAGTCCTGTATTTTCAAGTTTTTAATTCATGTGGCCACTTAATCACAATAATGATTTAATTAATTTTAGTCGCATACTCGAAGATGTAGAGTTAGGCTGACAAATAAGTGAATTACTTTTTATTGATGATATTTTCTCCTTGGAAACCAGGTGAGATCATGGATAACCTTGTCCTTGAAGCTGGAGATGATGCAGGAAAAGTGAAGTGGGTGGACATCAACGACCAACTCCAGCTTTATGCCAGCCATGCTCAGTTCATCCAACATGTGGCAGAGAAGCGGGATGCACACTGGAGCGAGGGCCCACAGGCCGACTGCCATGGGGTATAGCACCATGACCTGGCACCCACTGCCAGCATAGGAGTGCATTGAGAGCAGAGACAACACCATAGAACTCTGTGTATAAAGAGAGCAGGGCAGGTTGTGTAGAGGTGTTTATTTTCAGAGTGGAATTTGTATGATTTTTACCAGAATAATAAGCAAATCTCATCGAATGGAGGACAGAATTTTTTTTCCAGTCAAAAGAAATATGTTCACATTTTGTCTATTCTACTTAAGCATGACTGGATTTAAACAACTGCTGATCTTCGAAGAATTGTAATTCAGATAAAGGTGAATTGCCATCATATATAACTCCCTCTTCCATTTTGAACTTGTCTATTTTTTCCTTGTCATTTTTCTGAGATCAGAAGGACCTTCCTTTAGGAGAAGCCACCACCATTGTCTAAAACATGTTTCAGTTGTCTGCTTTATATTTTGCTTTATATAATCTTATTGAAGCTGGTTCCCTAAATGGAAACTTTATGTATTTTTACTTGGGCCATCAGTTTTTGAGGTGATTTTAGTTACTGGTGAAGTCAATAAATTAATGATCAAGAAACTTATAAAGTTCTTGTCCTTATTTTCAAGAATTTTGAATGAAAGTATTATGTCCAGGAAATTAGTAATCTAAATTGTCTCACACTACTGCAACTAGATATGTCATAAATGAAGTAAAAAACATATAATCAGAAAGGAATTGAAAACAAACTAGGAGATTAAATCAGATTTAGGGTATTAACATTTTTCTCAGGAAGGGAATTTAAAAATTGGAATTGTTTTTGAGTCACATTGTTAGTGTAATGAATCCCAGAGGAAGAAGGTGGTTCTAGGAAGCAGCGGACAGAGATGACAAAAGTGATACCATCTGTCTCACAGGACATCACATATCACATTCTGCCTTGGGAGACCAATTGGGGAAAACCACTGTTACCTGACCTCTGTCAGTCTGGTGGGAACACTCTTCACTCCATCTTCTTCTTGGATTACAGATTAGTTGGAGAAAGAGGCATGGGATGAGAAATCTGGTTGCTTTTATCCCTCCAGATACTTGGAAAAAAGGTATCTAGTCAGAGGGCAGAGCAGGGAGTTTTTCTACTCTTGGTGTGACTTTTGCTTCAAAGCATTGGAATGCTCCATTTCAGGAAAAGTATTAATTTTCTAAAATCTCTGTACTCGTAGTCCTGGGGTACATACTACAGGACTTTTGCTTAAGAGCCTCCGGAGAAGCTGCTTATAAGGTGAGCGATGACTTTTAAAAATTTGCTTATTATACATAAAATAGTTGAAACTGTTCACAAAAGCTTTTGAGTTTTGGTAATTTCCTGAAGCATGATATTCACTTGAATACTTGATACATTGAGACTGACATTAATAAAGGCATTTCTGTTAGGGTGACCTAACCTATGTTAGGCTCAGTTGGAATAGCAGTAAGGGTTAGAGTTTGATTTCTGGCCTGGCCTGTATGCTGAATGCAACCCCATAGCTTCCTACTGTGATCCCTGATGCTACCACAGAGGAATCTTTGGAGGACAGGAATTTGGCTCCAGGGAGAGAGCATCTGCCATGCAGCTCTACCCAGCATGGTTCTGGTGTCTCCTGAGTGTCTCTGGATTTGTCAGCTCAACACCAGATACTCTTCCTCCAAAAGGAAAGGAAAGAGAAAAACACTTGGTTATGTTAAACTTTTATTTAAAGTATGAGTCAAGTACATGGTCTGCAGATAAAAAAATTTGACATTATGGGTGTATTTTTTGAATACTTGCAAAGTATGCAAAATGAGAAACTGTAGGCTAAACTAGATAATCTGCACAAATCTATTAGTCTCCAGCACCATCTATAATAGAGAAAAACAAAAGAAATTAAGTCAAGGTTATTTCTGGAGTATTATCTACTTTTATGATACTAGATAATATTGCCATGATATTTGATTTTCTTGTATTTAGATATAAAGGCTACTTTTTATTCTTTAGAGCTCTTTGGTTAAGTAGGAATAGTAAAACTATTGATTATATATTTATTCACTTGATCTCACAGTATTATTAGTCTACAAGTGAAATTGATATTTAGAAAGATCCCCATATGGTTTATTTAGTAAGGGACAGAGCTTGAATTCTGATCTAATTTTTGCTTACTGAATTCTCTCCTAAGACTATGAAGGTTTTTTTTGTTTGTTTGTTTTGTTTGGGCCACACCTTTTTGACACTCAGGGGTTACTCCTGGCTAAGCGCTCAGAAATTGCCCCTGGGTTGGGGGACCATATGGGAAGCTGGGGGGTTGAACCGCGGTCCTTCCTTGGCTAGCGCTTGCAAGGCAGACACCTTATCTCTAGCACCACCTCACCAGCCCTGACTATGAAGGTTTTATGATTCTTTACTGAGTGTAAGTAATGAGTGTTGGAAGATTATACTTAAGCACTTCTCATATTACCCGTGGTAATACATTTGTGATTGTTGTCTTGATCTTTTCTTTTGCTTTTGGGCCAAACCTGGTTACTTCTTCTTGCTCTGCACTTAGAAATTACTCCTGGTAGGCTCTGGGAATTGAACATGGATCAACTGCATGCAAGTCAAATACCCTACCTGTATGCTATTGCTCCAGCTCCTAGGTGTTGTTTGTGGGGAAGACAGCTCCCAAGAAGTGCATGAAAGCACTTGAAAGCACATGAAGCACACCTGGCAGTGATCAGGGGTCCCTAGCATTTTTAGGGAATCCTGTAGTGCTGGGATTGAACTGCTCCAGCAGCATACAATGCACTGCCTTCGCCCAGTCCTAATTCTCTAGCTCAGTGACTGGAAATTTAAGGAGCGCCTTGGATTTGCCTAGCACTGTTGAAATTGTTTGCATAACTTTGGCCCAAAGACAGTTTATTATTGTCTTTGATATTGATATTATCCTGCTCTAAGGATAAGTGGCCACACACTGTATTTATCTACCTGGCTGGTGTTCTTGAACTCTTGAATGCATTTCAAACTGAAGCATATGCTAAACTTATCTAGGACTATAACTATTTTCCAATGTAAATATTGGAAGCTGAAGAGTGCTCTTGAAAATTCTAAACATTTTTAGAGGCTTTGCTACTCTGAATGACCTTAGAAAGGCTTCTGGGATTTAGTATTGCTTTCTTAAATATATATTGTTTAAATAAATAATCAGATTTAATACATTGGCTGAAAAAAGCACTTGTATTTAATTTGGCCCTGTTTATATCGAAAAGCCAAATTTTGTATTGATTCTAATATTAACATTAATTTATAATATAATTCATATACAATTATATTTTATATAAGCATCTTTATTATTAATATAATAAATTATATATGTGATTTATTTATATGTAAATATAATGTATAATATAATATTGTTTATATTTTATATAGTTATTTTGTTAATTTACTAATATGCATATGACCTGAGGCTATTGAACTCCTTTTGGGGGAAGCACTTAGCAGTGCTCAGGGGGCTTGAGCCTGTCATAGTATAACTTGGCTGTGTGGGCCTGACATCTTACTGGTGTAGAATACAAAGATCTAACATTGCTTGGGGGCTTACCTGATAGTGTTTGGAGGGTCCTTTGAGATAATTGCCTGGGCCTATTAAACTCAAGACAACATTTACTTTGGTGTTGGTACCAGGGATTAAATTCAGTTAAGATACCAGAAAAGCAATTTCCGTAATCCCAGTTCTATCTCTTGGGCTCAAGACTGACAACATATTTAAAAATGTATCATAGTGCTTGTAAGATTAAGTACTTGGAGATTTTACTAACCATATGCAAGCAACTTCTGATGTTGGCGTGAATTATTACTGTCAAGGCAAAAAAATAAAGATTACAGTTGTTGTGTGAAGATATTTTTGCTATGAATCCCTTTCCACTTTACCCATGTTTCCAACAATGGTTTTTGTATTACTGCTTATTAGTTAATATAGTGTAATAATGAATTTTGGGAGATCAAAAACACAGTTCTCTTCTTAAATGCTAGTATGTTGACTCCTCAGCTATTTTTTTTGCAACATAAAATTCTTTTTAATCACCTATCTTTGAGGTCATCTGATCAGATAATATACCATTGAAGAGATAAGAAACATCATTAAAATGATAATACTCGGGGCCGGGCGGTGGCGCTAAAGGTAAGGTGCCTGCCTTGCCTGCGCTGGCCTTGGACGGACCGCGGTTCGATCCCCCGGTGTCCCATATGGTCCCCCAAGCCAGGAGCAACTTCTGAGCACATAGCCAGGAGTAACCCCTGAGCGTTACCGGGTGTGGCCCAAAAACCAAAAAAAAAAAAAATGATAATACTCCCCATGGCATTGTACAGACTTAATGCAATCCCTCTAAGGATCCTCATGAGATTCTTTTTTTTTTTTTTTTTTTTTTTTTGGTTTTTGGGTCACACCCGGAGGCGCTCAGGGGATACTTCTGGCTGTCTGCTCAGAAATAGCTCCTGGCAGGCACGGGGGACCATATGGGACACCGGGATTCGAACCAACCACCTTTGGTCCTGGATCAGCTGCTTGCAAGGCAAACGCCGCTGTGCTATCTCTCCGGGTCCCTTATGAGATTCTTCAAAGAAGTGGATCAAACACTTCTGAAATTCATTTGGAACAATAAACACCCACAAATAGCTAGAGCAACCCTTAGGAAAAGGAATATGGGAGGCATCACTTTCCCCAACTTTAATTGTATTACAAAGCTATAGCCATTAAAACAGCATGGCATTGGAAAATAGACCCTCAAATCAATGGAATAGACTTGAGTATTCAGAGAATGATCCCCAGACAAAACCATCAACTAATTTTTGATCAAGGGGCAATAAAAGCAAAATGAAGCAAGGAAAACCTTTTCAACAAGTGGTGTTGGGACAACTGGTCAGCCACTTGCAAAATAGTGAACTCAGACCTCCAGCTAACACCACACACAAAGGTCAAATCCAAATGGATTAAAGACGATATCAGACCTGAAGCCATAAGATATATAGAACAACACATAGGTAAGACACTCCATGACATTGAGACTAAACGCGTCTTCAAGGAGGTGGAAGTGGAGGTAAACACATTAAGCTGAGAAGCTTCTGCACCTCAACAGAAATAGTGACTAGGATACAAAAGCCACCCACAGAATGGGAGAAACTATTCACCCAATACCCATCCAATAAGGAACTAATAACTAAGATATGCAAGTTACTGTCAGAACTTAATATGAAAAAACCTGTAACCCCATCAAAAAATGGGGAGAAGAAATGGACAGACATTTCCTCAAAGAAGAAATACAGATAACCCAGAACATGAAAAAATGCTCCACATCACTAATTATCAGGGAGATGCAAATCAAAATAATGATGAAGTACCATCTCATTCCACAAGAACTATCAGTGTTGGTGGGAATGCTGTCTAGTACAGACTTTATGGAAAACTATGGATATTCCCCAAAAAACTGGAATTTGAGCTCCCATATGACCCAGCTATACCATTCCTAGGGCTATACCCTAGGGACACAAAAATACAATACAAAAATACCTTCTTTACACCTGTATTCATTGCAGTGCTATTGACAATAGCCAGATTCTGGAAACAACCCAGATGCCCTCCAACAGATGAGTGGCTAAAGAAACTGATAACATATACACAATTGAATATTACGCAGCCGTCAGAAAATATGAAGTCATGAAATCTTCCTATACATGGATGGACATAGAAACTATCAGACTGAGTGAAATAAGTCAGAGAGGGAGAGAGACACACACACAGAATAGTCTCACTCATCTATGGGTTTTATAAAGAAGGGCATTATTGTAATCGTCAGACAATAGAGATGAGGGCTGGAAGGACTGGCTCATGATATGAAGCTCACAACAAAGAGTGGTAAGTGCAGTTAGAGAAGTAGCTACACTAACAACTATCATGATATTGTAAATAAGCGAGAAAAGTAGAATGCCTGTCTTGAATATAGGCAGGGGGTGGGGGAGGAGGGAGATAGGGAGCATTGATGGTGGGAATGTTGCACTGGTGAATGGGGTGTTCTGCTTATGAGTGAAACCTAACTATAAATATGCTTGTAATCATAGTGCTTAAATAAAGATATTATTATAAAAATAAATAAAAGCAAATACTTTTAAAAAAATGAAGCTGGGGTCAGAGCGATAGCACAGTGGTAGGGCATTTGCCTTTCACGTGACTGATCCGGGAAGGAACTCTGTTTGATCCCGGGCATCCCATATGGTCCCCAAGCCCAGGAGCAATTTTTGAGTGCATAGCCAGGAGTAACCCCTGAGTGTCACTGGTGTGGCCCAAAAACATAAACAAAATGAAAAAGGAAGAGAGAGAAAGAAGGAAGGAAGAAAGAAAAGAGAAAGAAAAGGAAGAAAGAAGGAAGGAGGGAGGGAGGAAGGAGGGAAGGAAGAAAAGAAGAAAGGAAAAAAAGAAAAAAGAAAACAGACATCTAAAGGAAAAAAAAAACCTCCAAATCCAAAGAAAAAGCATCAGTATATAGTACATAGTACATATGGTATATAGGGTAGGGCTCTTGCCTTGCCCCCTGGAAACTCAGGTTCTATCTTGGGCATTCTATATTGTCCCCCCACATCCACCAGGATTGATTTCTGAGTTCAGAGCAAGGAGTAACTCCTGAAAACTGCCTTATTGGCCCCAAAACAAGAATCATAAAAAAAAAAAATCAGGGTAGTGAAACTTGTCAGAGGAAAATGTGGGTAGAATTCTGTCTTTAAAAATTGGGATTGTAGGGCCCGGAGAGAGAGCACAGCGGCGTTTGCCTTGCAAGCAGCCTATCCAGAACCAAAGGTGGTTGGTTTGAATCTCGGTGTCCTCATATGGTCCCCCGTGCCTGCCAGGAGCTATTTCTGAGCAGACAGCCAGGAGTAACCCCTGAGCATCGCCGGGTGTGGCCCCAAAACAAAAAACAAACAAAAAAATTGGGATTGTAAAGAACACATGTTGTGTTCTTTACACTGACTGTATAGAAAGAGGAGGTACAGTAAATGCATCCCCATATACACCTCAACACAGGCCCTTTGCCTGGTCTGTATTGTGAATTGGGGGACAAAAAAAAATTGGGATTGAGAATATTTTGATTCAACAGTTTATTTCAAAGTTGACACCACAGCCAACATATTCTCTACATAATATTATATAAGTTCCGATATTAAGAAAAGGAATTTATCTTTTTGGCCTTTTATTTTATGCATACATACTTTTCAATCAAAGCACATGGAGGGAGACTGAAGCCAAGGTCTCAGTTCCATGTGGAGTCTACCATAAGCTGGCTGCTGCTTTTTGTTGAGTTGTGTTATTTTGAGGTTAGGCTCGGTAATTTTATGGCATACTTTTCTCAATGTGTACATCACATTGTTCATAAGACAAGAATAAATCTGAAGTGAAAATTTTAATCTAATATTGTGTACAGAGGATTTTATAAAATATCTCAGGTATTATAATTATAATTCCCTTTAGACCTTCAGATTAGATGTACCTTTTGATGGATACTTAGATTATGATGTAAATATCTTTTAAAAAGATTGAGGTCATGACTCGAGCTCTATGTTGAGTAGCCATTGAGTTTGGTTCTGCCATGTTTTCATTGTTTGGAAGGAACATCCTTACCTTTTCTGGGATTAAATGCCATTTTGTTAATAAAATCAAAGAAGTAAATTCTTACCCCTAGAAAGCCCTAAAATAAAAAAAAATTATGTATTATTTTCAATTCATGAAATAGATTTGTAGTTTATAATCACATAAAAATAAATTTAAACTTACCCCCAGTTGGTTCAAGATAGAAATGAGTAACTGTGAAAGAAGAATAATTAGTATGTTATAGTTTTATTTTTATACAGAAAATTGGGAAAATGTGGGTTACCCTTAGGAGCTGGGGGCCTGGGACCCCTTCTGGAAATTTTCTGCCCCGAATGTGGTGGGCCTGATGGTTTTAACACTACCTGGATCCTGCATAGGTGTAGCCAGCAGATGGCGCTGGGAGAGCATGCAGAATTTGAGTGGAATGCTGACCTATCGCTTTCTAGGTATGTATTCTAGGCCCTCTCTTCCTGGCTCCTCTGGGTTTAGTTATTAATTTATTAAACTTGATACATATATGTTAGAATGTTTTTAATATAAAATATGTTGAAAAATTAATTTCATTTTGGGGACAGGAAAAAGATTTTGTACTTAAGTTTATATATTTTATTCATGGCTACACAGCTCATTTGATTGTAAAGAGTCAATTTCCAAACGCAGGACTGCACATGTTTTGTGTGTTTGCCTTTTTTTTTTTTTGTTTTTTTTTTGGGCCACACCCGGCAGTGCTCAGGGGTCACTCCTGGCTGTCTGCTCAGAAATAGCTCCTGGCAGGCACGGGGGACCGTATGGGACACCGGGATTCGAACCAACCACCTTTGGTCCTGGATCGGCTGCTTGCAAGGCAAACGCCGCTGTGCTATCTCTCCGGGCCCCGTGTGTTTGCCTTTTATGTGACTGACTCTGTTAGATCTCTAGCACCAATTTTATATGGTCCCTTGAGCCCTGCCAGGAGTAATCCCTGAGTAATCCCAGGAGGTAATCCCTGAGTACCACTGGATGTAGCCCAAAGTCCACAACCCCAAATTAATACCAATTTATTAATATCCATTTAATTAAATATTTCCTAAAACTGCCCTGCAGCTGGTTTCAATCTATCAGAAAAGTTAGAAATGTATTATTTTATCTCAGCAGATTGTAGAACTATTTTGTAAATCCTGCTATCAATGTAGTGGCTTAGATATTGATCATTTGCATACAGTGCTGTTCCTTTTTCAGAGACATAGATACTATTTCAGCATTTCTGAATATCCGTGTTATTAACTAGCTCTGTTAAAGCAGTTGAATTTGATACAAATTCAATGTCATTTTCTTCAAGCACTAACTCATCTCTCTGGACTTGAGATATAGAACAAGTAACACCTGGCCTCACTTAAATTTGGTGGGTATGTTTTTCATTCAAGAAACTTTGAATTTCAACTAGCAATTCATCTGCATAGCCAGATTAATAGGAAGTGAGTGTATAGAAAAGATCTTCTCTTGCATCAGAAGCCACAGCACTTTCCTGAACCAAACCATTTCGGCATCTTAGACACATCTGCTACTGTCTTGTCATTGGACCGCACAAAAATATAGCATTTATTTTACTGTCAGCCACGCCCACTGTAAAGTCTTTGCAGTGCAAGTAATGGCACAAAGTTTGTCTTTGGTGAAAGAGCGGGTATGGAAATATAATCAGTGAAATTAAGTGCTTTGTAAGAAAATTGAAAGCTCAAACATGAGATGGATATTTTTTCTTACTACAAAGCCCAATTATAAATACTTTGGGTTTTGGGCCACACCCGGCAGCGCTCATGGGTTACTCCTGGTTATCTGCTCAGAAATAGCTCCTGGCAGGCATGGGGGACCATATGGGACTCTGGGATTCGAACTAACCACCTTAGGTCCTGGGTTGGCTGCTTGCAAGGCAAACGCGCTGTGCTATCTCTCTGGCCCCCAATTATAAATATTTTAATGGTTCACTGGCATGGACATTTTCACTGTGAAAGCATAGGTGGGCCTACTGTTTGAAGAGATTGGCAATTTGCCCAACTAATGGGCTACTTAATTAAGAAGGTAAAGCATTTGGGGGAAGAACTGTGCCAGAGTTAGTAAATGACACTCTGAGAACTGAAGTTACATTTGTTTCTCAAGATCCCCTTTTCTGCTCTTTGCCTTAATACTGACCAGTAGCAGAAAACATATCTTAACACTGTTACCATATTGCAGAAGTTTATTTTTAATATACCTTTTTTTTTGGTTTGTTTTTAGGCTACACCTAATGCTCAGTCAGCATTTACTCCTCACTTTAGACGGGGATCATTACTGTAAGGGTTGAGGGGATTATGTGAAATGTGGGGATTGAACCTGTATTAGCAGTATGAAAGGCAAGCACCCTTCCCACTATTAGTAACTTTTGGTTCAGCCCTTCTACCAGAATTTTATACAGTTAAGGAAAATAAAATACAGATCAGTATTAACAGTAAGATTTGATCATTGATGTGTCTGGAAATATTTTGGTAGAAGAGATTTTGTACTTAAGTTTATACATTTTATCTAAGGCTGCACAGCTCATTTGATTGTAAAAAGTCTAGACTTTCCAAATGCAGGACTGTGAGTGTTTTGTGTGTCTGTGTGTCTGTCTGTGTGTGTAAATGTGGTAATTGTGTGATCACTGAAGACAGTTTAAAATATTTTTATTTGTAGATATGCTAGAATTTTTATGATGTGTCATAAATGTGCTACAGTGTCAATTAAACAGTCTAGATTTTGGGAAAAGTATTAGATATTTAAACTTAAAAATCTTAAATTACTAGTTAGACTTTGAAAGTTACCTATTTACCTTGAAGTTTCTGGTACAAATAAATTATTTAAGATGGATTATTTTTAACAGCTGCTTAATTTTGTTTCCAAAGGAATAAAGCTAATATGGATAGCAATTTTCACAGTGAACTGACTTGTCTATTCTAGGATGTTATGTGTGACATTTTATTAAATTGTATAGAGTAATAGGACAGAATAGACTTACCGATATAAAATCATTAATTGTCAGGACCTATGATAAAAGGAACAATTCAATTATCAAGGAGTTATAATGCACATTTTATTTGTATCTTTTGTGTTAAACATGTTATATTAGCCTGACTAATGAAAACATGCTTTAAGGAAGCTGGATATTTCTACATTTATGTTATTGGGATTCATATTCACTAATATTTTAAGTTATCTTCTTTTGTATACCCCTATCACTTTCATCTCTATTTCAGGAAAGCCACATTTTCTTTAATGGGTGCCTATGGAAAAGGAACTTCTGAAAAAGATCATTAAATTTAAACTCACTAGGTTGAAAAAAGACTACTTCTTGGGGTCACTTTTTTATGAAAGAAAACTTTAATATGGTTTCTGATAGTTACAACATAAAATTAATAAAAAGTTTAGAATGTAAAGCTATGTTTTGCATAACTATATTCTATATTTTACAATTATGTTTGATTTGTTATTGTTATAGTTAGCCTGTAAGAAGAAAAAATTAAGTAATCATTTAATATCATGATTATTCCCTCAATGATAGATATAAGTATAAAATTCTGAAATTGAATTGAACTTTATAAATCAATTATTTATTAGAATATAAATCATTATTTATATTCTAGCAAAATTTAAAGGTCAAAGGAATTTAAAGTTATCCCAAAATTAGATGACAGAGTCCAAACTTGTTTTTTTTTGTTTGTTTTGTTTGTTTGTTTTCTTGTTTTTTGGGCCACATTCGGTGACACTGAGGGGCCACTCCTGGCTATGTGCTCAGAAATCACTCCTGGCTTGGGGGACCATATGGGACACTGGGGGATGAAAACGCAGTTCTTCCTAGGCTAGGGTGGGCAAGGCAGATGCCTTACTGCTTGCGCCACTGCTCCAGCTCCCCAAACTTGTTTTTGATTTAAATATACTTTCTTGTTTTCAGGGTTCCCCTCCATATGGTCAAGGAATGTTTTATATCTTAATTTAGTTTTCAGTGGGTATGCAATATATATATTAAATGAATCAAATCATATAAAATATCAATAACTTCCAAAAAGAGAATGTTAACCATCATTCTTGGTATCAAATTCCTCTCCAGTTAAGCCTAAAATTTTTTCAAGTTTTTGTTTTATGTTTACTTAAATTTATTCTTGAAAGAAAATTAAGTATAATTACCTGATTTGGATCAAAAGGAATAGGAAAAGGAAACGGAATCTACCGAGAGGTGAGGGGAGAGAGAAAAAGTGAATTATAAATAAAAAGTGAACATTTTGTTTCTTATTTGTTCATTCATTTTTCTACCCTTTATTTCATCCATCCAAATTTCCCTCCACCCACTATCTTCTGGGTTCCCAAGAAGACATTCTTTAAGTTGGTGGCAATTAGATTCTAATGGATTTAAAGTCTTTATTTTACTTTCAAGAAGTATGCATTTACTTTGTTGTACAAAGTACAACTATTAATAGTAAAACTATTAATACAGAAGGCAGATTACTGGGCTGTAGATTATAATCTGCCTTCTGTATTAATAGTTTTACTAAGTCATTTATGTTTTGAAGTTCATTCTTTGCCATACTTAAAATAATCTTATTTTAGTCACCTTGCTTTAAACTTTTACAATACTGTCAATGATACAGTTTCATAATGCAAAATTTGAACATTACACACTCCACCAAATACTCCTCTGCCTTTGTCTCAATGTCCCTTCCTAAGTCCCTCTACTTCCTACCTAAAGTCCCACCCCACCCCCAGCTCCCATGTCTCTCCCACAGTAAGCTTCATTACACAGAACAGTCCTTAGGGTTTGTTACTTTGAGCCACTTGCACTTTCCTTAGCTATGCTTTTCTCATACCCCACCCAAGAGAGATCAGTCTGAGTCTGTCCCTTTTCTACTGACCTTCCCTCAACGTTAAGTACTATTCTGCCATCTGGTGGAAGGAAGTTTTCCTATCAGATATTGGTGATTCTTTTTATCCATAGTAGACTGTATTACTTTAAGCATGCTAGTGGATTTCTAAATTTCATAACCATCATCCAACAAGTAAATATGCATATTTGCAGTTTGAAACTCCTGACCCCAACTCATCATGCTTACTGGGGGTGGGGGTGGAAGCGGTGGAAAAGGGATCTGCGGAGGGGGTGGAAATGGAATCGGAGGGAAGAAAGGCAATCCTTGGGGTGGATAGAAGTTAAATCTCTGAGAAAAGAAACCAGACGTCAGTCATTACATTCATTGAAAATGTTTAAAAATGATGAATGTGTTCATTGAAAACATAACTAGACGTTTACCTGTTCACTAGAACTTCCTCCAGAGTGTGCGAACTTGTAAGAACAACAAGAACAACAGTGAAGTACAGCATGATATATATGGCACTTTTGAACGTTCTAGCCATCGGTGATGTGACTTCACCTCTGACATATAAAGCAGTTAAGTCTATTTTATCCTGATTAAATTTATTTATGGGATGGGGGGAAATGCTCCTCCATAGGAGTGCTTATGGACCCAGGAGTCACATGTAGAATTCTTTCCATCACTTATAAAATGGATTCAGAAATTTAAAAGTTCATTATTTATTATCTATCTATTTGCGTGTTAGTACACATGTAATATTAGAATATATGTTATAGTAGTTTAGGGGTATAGCTTAACCCCTTTGTATACATAGGAATCCAGTATCCAACTCCAAATTTTTATTGCCAGCAGTTCCTTCATGCATTACTTTCACACACTTCACCTTTTCCTCAACCTTCAACTCACCACCATAGTTTTCATTGAATGTAGTTAATTTTGCTGTGTGTGTGTGGGTTTTTTTTTTTTTTTTTGCCAGTTTGTTGGAAAAAGCAGTTGAAGCAATAATTGGAAAATTGACTTAACTTTTCCAGTGATTTATAGCAACACTTTCTGAATTTAAATTTATTTCAAAGGATCTTTAATTTATTTTTAAGGGTTATAATAGTTGGGGTTGGAGTGATAGCACAATAAATAGGGCTTTTGCCTTGCACACAGCTAATTCATGTTCAATCCCTGGCATCTCCTGGTTCCTAAGTCTGCCAGGAGTAATTTTTGAGTATAGAATCAGGAGTAACCTCTGTGCACTGCCAGGTATGGGCCCAAAATAAAAAAAAGCTAAGGTTATAATTATTTACCTTTTTTTCTCATTTCCAAGGTTTTCTTATTTATTTTTCTTATTTTTATTTTTCTTATTTTTTTTGCAGAACAGAATTCTCTTTATTTTTTTATTTTTTTAAAATATATAAAATATTTATTTAAGCACCATGATTACAAGCATGATTGTTGTTGGGTTTCAGTCATAAACAGAATATCAGCATTTTTAAGTTCAAACCGAAGGGAGTTTGGAAGTACAAATTTTAATTTTGTAATCTTCAAACAAATTTTGAAATCTCTATTCTTTGCAAGCTCTATTACTACAAAATGTGCGGGGAAAGGGGGGGTATTTTACCTACTTGTCTTCCACTTATTCAAACTAATAAACAGATGAGAGTCATAGTTTTTGTTTGTTTCTATGCAGAAGTCATGCAATATGAGATGGCCTTGGTAAGGGTGTTGTAAATGAATTGCAATGCAATTTGTCATGAAGATCCAAGACACTGCAGAATCCTTTTTATTTATTTATTTATTTATTTATTTATTTATTTATTTATTTATTTATTTATTTAATGCCTCACCCTGTTACTTCTGGCTCTGCACTCAGGAGCTACTCCTGATGGTGCTGGGAGGACCTTATGGGATGTGCAAGGCACATCTGTTTGTACCCCCAGAATCCTTGCTTTGTATTGCTAATTTTATTTGAGAACTTCTCCTATTTCATTTTTTTTTGGGGGTCACACCTGGCAGCGCTCATGGTTACTCCTGATTCTATGCTCAGAAATTACTCCTGGCAGGCTCAGGGGACCATACGGGATGCTGGGATTCAAACCACCGTCCTTCTGCATGCAAGGCAAACACTCGACCTTCATGCTATCTCTTCGGCCCCAGAACTTCCCCTATTTCAAATACAACTCTTCACTGTTTTCAATGCATTTTTATTTATTTCACAATTCTGAGATAGTTCGTAAACTCATTTACAGATGAGGATAAATATGTTAATTCCACTGCTAGCCAACTGCATGTCGAGCAGGATTTGTTTGGGGGGAAAACCTTGAGTTGAAAAATAATGGTTAATTCCAAGTCCTACAACTTTTCGGAATCAGTCCCTCTTTTGTGAAATAAAAAGATAGAATTTTCTAGCTCAAAACTCTTATGTCTCTTAGAGGGAATTGGGGTCAAGCACAAAGGAGGCATACTCACAGGGATAGGAAAAGCAATGGCAGTGCTCAAAAGGCCAGCTAACACAAGAAGTCTCATTCTGAAAGCAGAATAAGGAACCAGGTGAAGAAGAGAACACTTTAAAAAAATGGTCTTAATCCTTATGTCAATATAGATGGTTTACAGGTATGGAAACAGACTTCAGGCTAAATTCTGCCTCTAGATTCTGTTTTGTGAACTGAGAGCAGTGTTCTATGACTTTAAAATGCCCTTCACACATGACATGCATTCTCTGGTTCATAACATTGAAGGCACATGCTACACTTCTTATAAACTCATATTTCAGCCTCTACTGCACTTGATTGAGTCGTGATCTCTACCCACAAATCTTCAATACCAGTATCTTATGCTTACTATGTAGAATAGATCACCACTTGTCTAAATGATATTTCTTATGTCATATGCCAATAATCTACATTGAGTTCTTGTCCCTATGAGACTTACAAAGGTTACCTATACTCAGATGCTGCTATTGAATAATTTTTCAGGAAGGAAAAAAAATGTAGAAAAATCTTACCAGACGAAAGAGTAAGAGAACTAATACAATAGAAGCAAATTCAATAAAGCAAATCAAGATAATTTTTTTTACTGGGTTTTGATTCTGAAAGAATACCTTTTTATGGTTGCTAAATAACATTTAACTCAAACTAACTTACCTTAGTTTGAAATAAAATAAATGTACTCTGGAAATAAATGTTAAGAAACTTAAACATTATTATTAGGGGATTTCAGTCAAAATCAGAAGCGAATATATGTTTTTATATATAAATCACTCATTAGGTATTTCATATGCATCTAAAACTCAGTTATAGTTTAATTTTGTGATACTTTATTTGTCTGCATTTTAACTTCTTTCCACCCTCCCCTTTTTTCATGTTTTCCTTTTTGGATTCAAGCCTTAAATTTCTTCCTTCCTTTGATAAATAAACAAATTAGAAATCAAGAAATGACAAGACACAAGAATATATTATTTTTCTTATGCAATAGAATACATCCAAATTTCTCTGTATCTTTTTAAAATACCTTTGTTTCAAGTGGCCCTTGGAGCAATGAATTCAAGAGGCGGTGTGATCCCTTAGAATCCTTATGCCCATATGATATTTAAACTATGTTACTAATGCCTTTGTGGTTATAGCAATATGAGTCACCAAATTCAAAACTAGTTGAAATAACTGATTGGAGCTTAGTTACTACAATTTGTAAGTAACTCAGTGATGCAGATTGTCTTTAAGACTGATTACTGAGAAAATTACTTCAAATCTTGGTTGGGATTATGTCGATGTCTATATTAAAAACAACCTGTTATTAAAAATTGTGGCCACCAAAATTATTATAGTTCTTTTGCAACATATCATCTAGGGCAGCTAAACATGTGGAGACGATAAGTAATAGAAAATTTAAGGCTCTCGTATTAAATATTATTTTAATTTTAAAATGGAAACTATTTTCAAGTAAAGATTTTTAGTAAATAAGTAGTATGGCTGTCATTAAAAGACATTTTTTTTTACTATGTCAATGGTAATTTAGGTTTACTGAATACCAACAAATATAATTTCCATTTCTAACAGATTTATACTTATTTTTAATTAGTTAAGACCGCTCATTTACTTATTTGCAGTATGTATTAAACATTATGAACTTTGAAATGATTTTAAAAGTATTTCCCTAGTTAGAAAGATGATTTTGGGGCCTGGAGAGATAGCACAGGGGCGTTTGCCTTGCAAGCAGCCGATCCAGGACCAAAGGTGGTTGATTCGAATCCCGGTGTCCCATATGGTCCCCCGTGCCTGCCAGGAGCTATTTCTGAGCAGACAGCCAGGAGTAACCCCTGAGCACTGCCGGGTGTGGCCCAAAAAGCAAAAAAAAAAAAAAAAAAAAAAAAAAAAGAAAGATGATTATGAATGAAAACTCTTTATTTACAAATGACATGGTATGATTAGTTAGTATAACAAGTGATTTATTTGTTCAGTAAAGAGATACAAACGGATTGAGAGATAGTATAGGAGTTAGGCACTTGAATTGCATGCCTGGTCTGGTTCATGACACCGCATATGATACCCCAGTGTCACTCCTGTGTACAGAACCAGGAAGAGCTCCTAAACACTGCTGGGTGTGTTTCCTCAAAGATATATAAAGTATAATTTTGAAGTCAATCAGATTATCCTGATAAAAACTAAATTAGTATTTTTGGAAGTTTTTTTTTTTTTTTTGTAGAGTCCTTAGAATTTTCTAGGTGTGATATCATGTCACTGTATGTAGTGATAATTTGACTTTTTTTTTTCCTTTTCCGATTAGAACCCCCACAATATCTCTTTCTTACCTAATTACTATGGAAAGGGCTTCCAAAACTATATTGAATAGTAGTGGCAAGAGTGTAAAACAACCTTGTTTTATGCTTGAAGGGAAGTTTTTCACCATTGAGTATGACGTTTGCTATAGTTTTATGGTAAATGGCTTTAAATATATTGAGGGAAGTTTCTTTTAGTCAAATTGTATTGAGAGTTTTTAAAAATCATTAAAGTATGTTGGATATTATAAAATGCTTTCTATTTGTCTATTGATACAATTATATTTAACTTGTGTCCTTTGGATATATTCTACTTTATTGTATTGTTTATTATTTATTGTATTGTTAGGATTGATTCACTAATATTTTGTTGAGAATTAGGTGTCTGTATTCATCAATCAGTTCAATAGGTACATAAATTGGGTTTTTTTTTTGGGGGGGGCATATCCACAGTACTCAGGGCTTACTCCTGGCTCTGCTCTAGGGATCACTCCGAATGAGGCTGAGGGGACTATATGTGGTGTTATGGATCAAACCTGGGTCTACCTTGTACAAGGAAAATGATCTACCAACTATGCTTTGGATCCCTATAATTTCATTTCTAGTGATAACTCTGCCTGCTTATGGTATAGGTAATATTTACCTTTTGCTCTTTAGGAGGATTTATGTTTATTTGAATTCAAGACAAAGAGCCAGTGGAGTGCAGCTGCTCCACTCAATGGCCTCATGCTTCTCTTAGTTAATAACAGCAGCATGGACATAGAAAAAGACCACACAACAACTGCAACAATGGGGAAATAACACAGGTATCCACCGTGCTTAGAGAACAAAGATGGTAGCTCCAATGACCCGAAAAGTACCAACTAACTATTTAACCTATCAGATAAAAACTATAGAGAAGAAATATGGAGGATGTTTATAGAACTCAAAGAAAGCATAGAATGAATTGAACTTGCCACAGAAAAGAATCAAAAGAATATGAGAATAAAAATAAGAAAACTTCAAATAAAATAATAGGGCTGAAAAACTTGGTAGGTGAAATGAAAACCTCACTGGAAAGTCTTTCACCAACTTAGTAACAGTGGTAGAAGACAAAATAGTGAACTGGAAGATGAGATGCATAACAACTTCATACAACAAAAGAAGTTGGAAAAGAGTCTTGAAACAATCAGATAATGGGAAAAGTCCTCAGAGAATGTGAACAGACAAAACTAGAGGTCTTTGACAAAAGCAACAGAAACAACATAAGCATTATTGGAGTCCCAGAGACACAGGAGTTGGTCTTATGCCAGAATACTTCTTGGGTAAGGCCTCCCTGTTTTTAGGCCAAAGGTTTTCCTTTCTAATTCTCCCATATTTTTTCTGTACCTATGCAAACAACAACAACTGCCACAAACACCATTTTTATTGTATTTTTTAAAAGCTCTTATCTTCAAAAAAGCTTACTAAACCTGCAATTATATTAATGAGTTTACTGGAGATAACATAATTTTCACAAATATACTTGCTACTGAACTTTTTCTTCTCTTCCATTTAAGTTTTTTAGTTTTTCTCTCTATTTCCTTTCTTTTTAAAAATAACTTTGCTTTCTGTCATATTGAATTAAATGTATTACGATCAGTTATGTCATCTATATAATGCATTTTTTACATAAAAAGAACTATTTCACACTTCTTACATTAGTAAGTTTAAGACCTCCATATCAGACCTAAGTCCATAAATTATATTAAGAAAACCACAGTCAGATCTCTTTGTGACATTGAATCTATTGTTATTTTAAATTATTTAATGCCATTGATCAAGCAAAGAGAAAAAACCAAATGATACTTCATCAAGTTAAGAAACTTTTGCACCACAAAAGAAACAATGGCAAGAATAAAAAGTAAATGAAAATATTTGCTCATTAGTCATCTGACAAAGTGAATATTTTATTTTTTATTCAAGATAAAAAAGATTTTGTAAAACTTAGCAATAAAAATGTCTTAACAAAATGGGGAGAAGAGATGAACTGACACATCCTAAAAAAAATAATCAGATGGCTCATAGGTGTCTGTAAAAGTGCTCCTCATAATTTTTTTTTTTTTTTTTTGGTTTTTGGGTCACACTTGGCAGCACTCAGGGGTTACTCCTGGCTCTATGCTCAGAAATCGCCCCTGGCAGGCACAAGGGATCATATGGGATGCCGGGATTTGAACCACCATCTTTCTGCATGAAAGGCAAACACCTTACCTCCACGCTATCTCTCCGGCCCCAGAAATAGCTCCTGGCAGGCACGGGGGACCATATGGGACTCCAGGATTTGAACCAACCATCTTAGGTCCTGGGTCGACTGCATGCAAGGCAAACGCCGCTGTGCTATCTCTCCGGCCCATAATTTATTAAAGAAATGCAAATCTAAACAATAGTGAGACTGGAACACATCAAAAATAAAAAGCAAGCAATGCTGGGCCAAAGTGATAATATAGTTGGTAGTGTGCTTGTTTTGTATGTAGCCAATTTGGATTTGGTCCCTGTCAACCCATTTGGTCATCTGAACCACATCAAAAGAGATCCTTGAATGCAGAGATATGAGTGAGCCCTGCTGGATGTAACCATCTCCCTCCCCCCCCCCCCAAACAACAATCTATAAAACAATCAGTGCTGAGTTGGCTGTGTGTGGGGAAAAAAAACAAACAAACCTGTTCTTCTGCTGGTGGAAATGCCGACTGATTTAACCTTTTTGGGAAATAATATGGACATGTCTCAAGAAATAAGAATTGAGCTTTTCTATGATTCAGCATTTCCACTTCTTGGCATCTAATCCGGAAGACCAACATCTTGATTCACAAAACATGATTGTGCTCCTATCAGTGCAGCAATATTCAGAATAGCTAAGATCTGAAAACAATGCAAGTACCTAAGAATAGATGTCTGGATAAAGAAATTGTGGTGTGCATATATACAACTACTCAGCTGAACAGGGAATGTCTGCAATTTGCTGCTATGTGTATGTAACTGAGGATATTATGCTGAATTAAGTCATTCAGAAGGAGAGAGATGGATAGATAGGATGGATACAGAATGATCTCCCTCATGGGAAACAGTGTAGTAGTCACAAATGGACAAATGAAACAACAGCTGAAAACCTAGTTCACAGAACTGAGTCTACCTTTGAGCAGTGGAGGATGGGAGAAGTATCTGGGATTTTAGTGGAGGGAATCAGACACTCTAGTGTTGGGTATGATGTTGGAAAGATATATGCAAGAAACTATCATTGACAATATTGTAACTCAGGGTACTTCATAAAAATGAAAAGAAAAATACAGAGCAAAACTCCCAACTATAAGTTTCACTGAGTCTGAGTTTTGTACAATGGAACATATGTTTCTCATAAGAAAGATCTACAACCCCACCCAACACTTCCTTTTTTTATGTAGAAGGAATTATACTTACAATTTTATATATGGAAGTCCTGAGTTGGTATTTAACATGTTTGTTTAACCCCACTCCCAGGCCGGGCCGAGACACTGGCCTAGGGTGGGGCGCAAATCCCTGAACTCCGGGCTTGGGAGGGTCTCTCTCCCTTCCCGGAGCAGGATTTTTAGCCGGCATGGACGGGCAGCTGGCAGCCCCCCCCATGTGCCAGCGGCCTCGTGGTCCAGCCTAGGGTAGGGGGGCTCGGATCTGGGTCACCCGACCCCCCTCTCCCCCATTCCTCCGGATCTCCAGGTGGGTTCCTGGGAAGAGTTGACGGGGCACCCGGGGTTTTCCCCACTCCCAGGCTGGGCCGGGACACTGGCCTAGGGTGGGGCTTAGGGGGTGGAGTTTGATTTGGTGGGTGGCAGATAGCTGCTTAGCTATACTCAGTCTGTCAATGGTAATTTCATACCAGTCTACATTTTGCAAACCGTGCGGGGGCACTAGCCCCCGCGCGAACACTTGCTCCTTCCAACCATCAGTACCCCAGATTTACCCTCCTTAACTTCAGTAACACATAGTTCTAATCTCTGACCTAAGACATACAGTATATCTAACAAATCCCAGAACTATTTAGAAGGACATAAATTGAACACATATATCTTTTGAATATTTTATGGGTATTTTCTTTAGCTGATGTAACTCTCTATATATTCTTCTACCATGATGTTTCTATTCACTTTTCATCTTGTCTTTTCTTTGTTAGCTGTTCAGTAAGGAGTGTTGGTGGAACTGTCCCTCAGTTTGATGCCTATGATTGAACTATGTCATGGAAATTGCTGGTCTTGTTCCTTTTGCCTCCAGATGCACCAATAACGCCCCATGGCATTGATTCTTGTTTGCATAGACACATTAAAATGGGAAAACACCATACATACAGATAAGTTCTTATCTAATAAATCTCAGTACAATGTACCTTATACCCTGAACATTGATATAATGACCTGGCACAGGCCTCAGAAGAATGGGCATCCTCCATTCACGCTGGAACCAGGCAAGCTAACTACGAAACATCCAAGGTCTTTTACAGCAACAGCTGGAAGCAGTCCTCTACCAGAAAGACACTACCAAGGGTCTGACATCGACCTCTTAAAAAGAGACTTCCGTTTACACTGAGAAGACTTGACAGTAACAATGACCTGCTCTACAGGACATGGTTCTCTCTAGTCCCCCTTAAGTGTGAGGTGAAACGAGAGGATACTCTGCACCATCCTGACTGCAATATGGGATATGCAGACTCCAGGATCTTTAATACAGAAGCATGATACCAACAACAGAGACTATGTGAGGAATGGAGGTGTATTGCCACTACAGACGATGACTTGAATTGGACAAACTAATTTGCCTGGAGCCTAGAGTCAGTCCTGTGCCAGGAAACTTCAGGGGTAAGGTCTCCTTGTATTTAGACCATAATTTGTCTTTCCATGTCCCTTATGTTTTGGTGGGCCTATGCAAACAAATGCCACTTTAATATCATTTTTTACTATGTTCCCTTGACTCCAATTCTTAAGAAAAACAAGCCACTAAAACTTTTGATGTTAACTTAAACTAGTTAGCATGTGCATGGAACTAGAGAAATGTACTTTGCCCTCAATGTTTAAGGAGTTACATAAGTCTAATGTCTTTAGATTATATTGTGTGCTGCTGAGAAATAGTATGTACTACAACTGGGGATTTGAGGGACAAAGTAATTGTATTGTACAGGGGTTCAGTTTTGTTTCTATTAATGTTCTTTGGCTGAAAGTTCAAGGCTGGGATATCATCGATGGGACTACCGAGAATTCTGTTTATGGGTGATTGGGCTTCCACTGTAACTTTACCCTGTCCTCTTTCTTTGCATTTTTGTTGTCATAATTAAAAAAAATAAAAATTAAAATTAAAAAAAATAAATGACTAGAAATGCACTTACATATGTTTTTGAATTTTTATTAGGATATTAAGATACTGAACATAAGACACATTAACAATTAAAGAGCCTCATAGCATTTTCTTGATGTGCAGATATTATAGACAAAATGAACATGGTCTTTCAAGTTTTATGATTAGTACATTTCTCATAAATGGATGCAGAGTATAATAAGTTAAACTGTTCACAAACAATATACTGTATTTTGTACTTTTAGATCGACTTTACATAATTTTATTCCAAAGTTGCTGTTAAATGCCTGGCACATATGCTGTGGTTAAGTGGATAGTCTCATATTTTCTAAGAAATGCAAATATTTTGCTAATATGAATCTAGAAGTTCTCACAGCTGCATATATTTCAGAACTTGTCAGAGTAGATGAAGATGCTGGAAAGTTTAAGCACATTTATTTCGCATTTCAAAACAGAAGATTTTCATCTATGTCTTCTGTGAAAAACAAACAGAACAGAACATGTTTTTAGAATGTAGCCATCGGAAATCATGCACAGAATTCCCACGTGGGCTGAGTATGTGGTGACTCTCAGCCCTCAGAAAACCCAGGAAGCTTTGAAAAGCATATCTTCACAGTCCTTGTCTTTGGCTTCCTAAATCAGAATATCCAGGGTTGTGTGCATTTAAAAAACTCTACAGTTGGTTTTAATGTAGGGCTGAGGACTAGTGATGGAGCAATTTGAGGGATCATTCAGCCAGGAAGTTACTCACCTGTCAAGGGTTGCTAACATACAATATATAAATAAATACAAGTCTTGGGCCAGTTACCTCTAGTTTCCAACGAAGTAATTGTAGAAGAACCTGTTCTTTTATGAAAAAAGAGCATCTTTTAGGGGATGTAAAATTACTGATTACTAGTACTGCCCACTGTCAATCAGTACCTGTTGTACATTGCTACATATTAATGTGAAGCACTCTGTCTGGGACACTAGAAATTTGCCCTGCCAATAGAAGCTACATCCTGAATGTGGCCGTTGGTACATATTTTTTGAGAATTGGCTTTATTTGTGAAACAAGAATAATAGTCTCATCACTTAAAATCTATTTCTTTTTTTTTTTTTTTTTTTTTTTTTTTTTTGGTTTTTGGGTCACACCCGGCAGCGCTCAGGGGTTACTCCTGGCTCTATGCTCAGAAATTGCTCCTGGCAGGCTTGGGGGACCATATGGGATGCCGGGATTTGAACCAATGACAGTCCGCATGCAAGGCAAATGCCCTACCTCCATGCTATCTCTTCAGGCCCTAAAAACTATTTCTATCACATTAATTCATACTTCCTGTTGTTCAGATGAAAGACGTCCTTCCTGTGGACTTTGGACTACTTGGGATTACGTCTACTGTCAGGATTTACTTATTCTCCTTTTATCCCCTATGTACTCTTTTGAAAAATGATGTCTTTCATATTACTGTATAAATATACTGTTTAACTTGCTTGCCATGATGCAGACCATCAGTAAACAGTTATTGAGTGAATGAATGCTTAGCTTTATTCACTTTGAAAGGCTTGCCTCACCTCTCTATGGCTCTTTAACCTTTTACTGCCTTTAAACATTTACTCTTTCTTTTCTCATCTCTGATTCTTTTTCAACCCAAAGAAATTGATCTCTCTCTTAGTGGTAATCGGCATTGTTTTCCCTTTGAAATAGCTCTTTTCACATGGCATGATGCCATTTTCTTCCTTTCAAGAGGCTTCCATTCTCCTTCATGAACTCCTTTTTTCCCCTACATTCATAATCTAGATCCCTGATCTCCAACCTGTGTTCCATAGATTGGTGTTGGTTTGCAGAACTTTCCTGGCAGCCAGCACCACAATCCTGTGGCAGGTTAAATGGTCTGCAGGTGTGACTTCAGTTTGTTGAACATTGATCCAGATCTTGTTCTTTGATGTTCAAATCTTTTCCACGTTTTCTTGGGGAATTACTTTCCTCTCCTGGAGTCAATTACTATGCATGGTCATCATTCTCAAACATGCATTTTAAATTCCCACTTTAATTTTTTATCAGTGTTATGGGATCATATTCAGAAGTGCTGAGTTTACTCCTAGCTCTGCACTCAAGGATCACTCCTGGCAGGACTGGGAGACCATCTGGGATGTCAACTACTCAATTTAGATAGACTATGTAAATGTAAGTGGTCTGCCTGCTATATTATTTCTCTTGATCCCAGACACTACCTTGAAATACAAATCTATCGTCACTTATCCTTATCCTTGCACAAGGACCATGATAATCTCTAAATTATGAATATATATAAATATAAAGTATAATTTTACTATATGGGCTGCTGAATCGAGTGCCTCACATTCAGTTATCAATGGAACATTTCAATCCTAAGTATTTTAAAATTCAGCATGTACAAAATATACTTTTTATCTTCTCCAAATTTTCTTCTGTTCCCATGCTTTCTATCTCAGTGGAAAGTTATTTATCTCAACTGAACTTACCTATACGAAAATAGGAAATAAGGAATTTCTCTGTCCTTAATTTCTCAGTCTGTCTCTTTCATACCACATTTTCTATCAAATGTCTTACTATTATTTATATATTTTCAACATCTTGAATGTCTATACACATGTCTATGAATTCCATGTGCTTCTATCTGAAATTTGTATATTTCTTTTTCACCCATTGAAACTTATTTTTTTTTTAACTTCTATAGTTCAATTTCTCATCCTCTGCCACAGCAGGCTATCAACTGTTCTCTGGCTTCTCCACAATATGACCAAAGGAATTTCCCTTACAAACAGAATGAAGTCACTACCTTGCATGGAACTCTTTGGTGATCCTCCAGTACTTTTAGGATGATGTCTTTTGCTGGCTTAGCGGACCTGCAGGATCTGACTTGCTTATACTCTCAGTCTCACTAAAAAGTTTTTTCTAAATCTGTGTATGTGCACCTTGCATGCTATGGTGCTACATAAACAAAGCTCACCTTCCAAATAGAACTTTGCTTTTACATACAAGAAAAATGTGATTGGGGCTGAAAATTATTAAGCACATTTAGTTCATATTAAAAGTAGTTAAAATCCAAGATAATACCATTTAATTTGAACTTGCTTTTCTGTGAATT